>NC_053427.1:58200907-58305370 GCF_007990345.1 Gossypium hirsutum
AAAATAAAGTTTATCTTGAAAACAGATTTTGACAGCAACAGTGGTGTAGAATTGAAAAATCACATAAATTCGTAGGAGTGGAATTAAATAGTGAATAAATTATGTAATCAAACCTTGATGAATCTACTTTCATATGGGAAGTAACGAAACAATTATAGGAACAGTACAGAAAGAGATATTCCGGTTCTTGTGGAACAGGGCCAGAACAGCTTCTGGATTCACTGTTCCGCCTTTGGAAATTCACTATAAATTGACCAGAGATAATTAGGGGTCATACCATATATGTATGGATTCCTCTCTGAGTCTAGTTTCCATAGAAACAAACGGCATCAGTATTGAAGCTCTGTGCAGAGAGATATCCCAGTCGTAATGGGAAAAGGTCAGTGTAGTCGACCCCTGTAACATGGGAGACTTTGACTAATAAACTGTACTAGTTGGCCCAACCAAAAATTCTAGAAAAAAATCCATAGGTGGGGACATGAGTCTAGCTTCAGGGAAAAATCACAAAACTGATTTTTGAGTTGTGAAACTCAAGATATGATTTTTGAAGCGACTAGTACTCGACCGGGCAGTGTCTGGAAAAAATTTTTTTTTAGTTTGTTAACATCTCGTGTCCGACTCCGGTGTCGGTCTCGGGTTCGGGGTGTTACAATTTAGTGGTATCAGAGCTACGGTTTAGTCGATTCTAGGACTACCGTAATGTGTTGGGGTCTAGCTATACATGCCATTTTATGTGATTAATTGATAGTGTGGTGATTTCTGACATTGCAAATGTGTTTATTTATAGTAATGGATCCCGATCCCAACCGAGCGGTAGCTGATGATCTGAGAGTGTAGCGCCTGCTCCCGCACAAGGGACAGCGCCGGTGGACTCTCAACCTAATGCGAGTAACCCGAACGATGAAGCTAGACAAGCTTCTATAGCGTGATGAATGATTGGTTCAACCAATACATTCGAACTAATACGGCTGTTCCACAACCCCCATTCCCGACAACACCACCCCGACCTACAATACCTCCGGTAACTGACCAAATAAGGTCAAATAAGCCCCCAGTGACCGAATCCGAAAACATGGGGCTACTGAATTTAAAGCTACGGATAGCGACGATGCCGAGCAAGCTGAATTCTGGTTGGACAACACTATCCGGGTACTAGATGAGCTATCTTGTACACCCGATGAATGCCTAAAGTGTGCTATCTCCTTGCTACGTGATTCTGCCTACTATTGGTGGAGTACTCTGACTTCTGTTGTGCCCCGGGAGCAAGTAACTTGGGAGTTTTTCCAACTGAGTTTCGGAAAAAGTATATCAGTCAGAGATTTGTTGATCAAAAACGGAAGGAATTTCTCGAGCTTAAGCAAGGTTCTATGTCAGTTACTGATTACGAGCGAAAATTTGTTAGACTTAGTAGATACGCTCGGGAATGTGTTTCGTCCGAGGCTGTTATGTGTAAACGCTTCGAAGATGGGCTGAATGAAGATATAAAAATGTTCGTTGGCATTCTTGAGATACGAGAGTTCGTAGTACTTGTCGAGCGAGCTTGTAAAGCCGAAGAGCTTAGAAAGGAAAACAAAAAGTTGATGTGGGAACCGGGGAGTTTCGTAAAAGATTCTCGGGAAAGTCTCATCAACAGGCATCGAAGAAATTTCGAGATGATGTGGGCCGGTCTAAAAGCACTTCGGGCCTTTTTAGACGAGATCGTGATCGACCCCCTGTGGGTACACGAGGCACTTCAGTCGCCAGTGTTGGGAATGACGTCGAGGCCGAACGGAATGTCGACATTGCGGTAAATGGCATTTGGGGAGTTGTAGATTCCATGACCGCTCCTGTTACAAGTGTGGATCAGTGGACCACTTCATTAAAGATTGCCCGAGGCTGTCTGAACAGAATGTAAATCAGAGTGGGAGACCGGGTGCTACCATGCTCGAGGTAGATCATCTAGAAATATGGGCATGCTAGTGGTGGTCAGAGAGGATCTAGAGATGCTACGACCGGATCCGAGGCTCGTGCACCTGCTAGAGCATATGCTATACGTGCCCGCGAGGATGCTTCATCGCCTGATGTATTACCGGTACTTTTACTCTCTTTGATACTAACGTAATTGCTTTGATTGACCCCGGTTCTACTCATTCTTACATATGTGAAACCTTAGCATCCAGTAAGACTTTACCTATTGAGTCTACTGAGTTTGTAATTCGGGTGTCAAATCCCTTGGGTCGTTACGTGCTTGTCGACAAAGTGTGTAAGAAATGTCCCCTAGCAATTCGAGGTTCCTGTTTTCCAGCGGACTTGATGCTTTTGCCGTTTGATGAATTTGATGTTATCCTTGGGTTGGATTGGTTGACCGTGCATGATGCGGTTGTGAATTGCAAGAGCAAGACTATTGATTTGAGGTGCGCAAATAACGAAGTAGTCCGAATTAAGTCGCGGACTTGGAGGGGATACAGCTGTAATATCAGCAATGTTGGCACAGAAATATGTGAGAAAGGGTGCGAAGCATACCTTGCATATGTGCTTGATGACAAAGAATTAGAAAAGAAACCCGAATCTGTGCCGGTGGTTTGTGAATACCCGGATGTTTTTCCTGAAGAATTGCCGGGTTTACCACCTGTTCGGGAGATAGAGTTTGGTATTGAGCTTATACCTGGGACTACGCCGATTTCGATAGCTCCGTATCGTATGGCACCAACTGAGTTAAAAGAGTTGAAAGCTCAGCTGCAAGAATTGACAGATAGAGGTTTCGCTCGGCCAAGTTTCTCACCTTGGGGTGCACCCGTATTGTTCGTGAAAAGAAGGACGGAACCATGAGGTTGTGCATTGACTATCGTCAACTGAATAAAGTGACGATAAAGAATAAATACCCACTACCACGTATCGATGATTTGTTTGATCAACTAAAGGGGGCCTCAGTGTTCTCAAAATAGATTTGAGATCGGGTTTTATCAGTTGCGGATTCGAGATTCAGACGTACCCAAACTGCTTCAGAACGAGTACGGTCACTACGAATTCTTAGTGATGCCGTTTGGCTCACTAATGCCCGGCAGTATTTATGGATTTGATGAATCGGATCTTCAGACCATATTTGGATCGGTTCGTAGTTGTGTTCATTGATGACATCTTGGTCTATTCAAGAGATGAGACCGAACATGCTGAGCACCTGAGACTAGTGTTGCAATTTTACGGGATAGGCAGTTATATGCTAAGTTCAGTAAGTGTGAGTTCTGGTTAAGAGAGGTTAGCTTCTTGGGTCATGTGGTATCCGCGTCGGGTATTCGAGTTGACCCGAACAAAATTTCAGCCATACTTGACTGGAAACCTCCGAGAAATGTTACTGAAGTTCGGAGCTTTTTGGGGCTCGCCGGTTATTACCGACGATTTGTGAAAGGTTTCTCGATGATAGCCACACCAATGACGAAGCTACTTCAAAAGGATGTTAAGTTCGAGTGGACGGAGAAATGTCAGAAAAGTTTCGACCAACTGAAAACTCATTTGACTGAAGCTCCAATTTTGGTGCAACCCGAATCGGGTAAAGAGTTTGTCATCTATAGTGACGCATCCCTACTTGGGTTGGGTTGCGTATTGATGCAAGAAGGTCGAGTCGTGGCCTATGCGTCGAGACAATTGAAGCCACACGAGAGGAATTATCCGACCCATGACCTCGAACTAGCTGCCATCGTATTTGCTTTAAAAATATGGCGACATTATCTGTTTGGTGAGAAGTGCCATGTATTTTCGGACCACAAAAGTCTCAAATATTTGATGACTCAACGAGACTTGAATCTGCGACAAAGACGTTGGCTTGAGTTGTTGAAAGATTACGAGCTTGTCATTGATTACCACCCGGGAAAGGCTAACGTGGTTGCGGACGCCTTAAGCCGGAAGTCATTGTTTGCTTTGCGAGCGATGAACGTGCATTTGTCTGTTCTACCAGACAATGTGTTAGTAGCTGAATTAAAAGCTAAACCATTATTGACTCACCAAATTCGTGAAGCTCAGAAAGTCGATGATGAATTGGTTGCAAAACGGGCTGAGTGTTTTCCGAACGAGGGATCAGAGTTTCAAATTGACGACGATAATTGTTTGAGGTTCAGAAATCGGTTGTGTGTTCCAAGGAATTCGGAACTCATTTCGATGATTCTGAACGAAGCCCATTGTAGCCGAATGTCAATTCACCCGGGGAGTACGAAAATGTACAACGATTTGAAACGTCAATTTTGGTGGCATGGTATGAAACGGGACATCTCCGACTTTGTTTCGAGATGTTTAATATGTCAACAAGTGAAAGCGGAACATCAAGTGCCTTCAGGATTACTCCAGCCGATCATGATACCCGAGTGGAAATGGGATCGAGTCACAATGGACTTTGTGTCCGGACTGCCCTTGTCAGCAAGTAAGAAGGATGCGATATGGGTTGTTGTCGATAGACTAACTAAGTCGGCTCACTTTATCCCCGTGCGTACGGATTTTTCATTAGATAAACTAGCTGAATTGTATGTTTCTCAGATTGTGAGATTACACGGGGTACCGATTTCTATTGTGTCGGATAGAGATCCGAGATTCACCTCGCGATTTTGGAAGAAATTGCAAGAAGCTTTGGGTACCAAGCTGCATTTTAGCACCGCTTTTCATCCACAAACAGATGGTCAATCCGAGCGGATAATTCAGATACTTGAGGATATGTTGAGATGTTGCATCCTCGAGTTCAGTAGTTCATGGGAACGGTATTTACCTTTGATTGAATTCGCTTACAACAATAGTTTTCAATCAAGTATTAAGATGGCACCTTACGAGGCTTTGTACGGTCGTAAATGCCGTACACCATTGTTTTGGACCGAGCTCGGTGAAAGCAAAATTTTCGGAGTTGATTTGATTAGAGATGCGGAACAGAAAGTAAAGGTAATCCGTGAAAGTCTGAAGATAGCCACGGATCGTCAGAAGTCGTACGCAGATTTGAAACGAAAAGACATCGAGTATCAGGTGGGAGACAAAGTGTTCCTTAAGGTTTCACCTTGGAAAAAGATACTCAGGTTTGGCCGTAAGGGCAAGTTGAGCCCAAGATTCATTGGGCCGTATGAAATATCCGAAAGAATTGGTCCAGTGGCATATAGATTGATTTTACCCCCTGAACTTGAAAGGATTCACAATGTTTTTCATGTTTCGATGCTTCGACGTTATAGATCCGATCCGTCACATGTGATTAATCCCTCGGAAGTTGAAATTCGATCTGACTTGAGTTATGAAGAAGAACCAATTCGCATCCTAGCTCGTGAAGTGAAAGAGTTGCGAAACAGAAGGGTTCCGTTAGTTAAGGTGTTATGGCTCAAACACGGGATCGAGGAAGCTACTTGGGAAACTGAGAGCTCGATGAAAGAACGATACCCAAACCTATTCACCGGTGAGTTTTTCGGGGACGAAAATTTCTTAAGTGGGGGAGAG
Organism: Gossypium hirsutum; assembly: GCF_007990345.1. Classification (NCBI taxonomy): domain Eukaryota; kingdom Viridiplantae; phylum Streptophyta; class Magnoliopsida; order Malvales; family Malvaceae; genus Gossypium; species Gossypium hirsutum. Next base: position 58,206,344 of record NC_053427.1, read on the forward strand.
TTGTGACAGCCCTAAATTGACCCTAGTCGGGAAGTGGTTTCGGGACCACAAAACCGAGTTAAGAAAATAATTAAAAGTTATATTCTGTGTTTATGAAGTGAGTAAATGCATGTGTGAAAGTTTCATGCATTAATTTGATCATCTTTATGTGAATCTTTTTTTTATATGGACTTATATGAAACTTTGTTGGAAAGTGAGAGGCTAATTTACAATGGTCTAATAGTACATGCATTGAAAGGAAGGGTTTTGCATGTCAATTTACCCATGATAAACATGGTGGCCGGCCAAGGAAGGAATATGCTCCACTAATTCAAAATTAAAATAATTTTGTATTAACAAAGGATTTAATAATTGATATTAAAGGAATTATAGTATGGAAGGAAATAATATAATGAGAAGTGGGAGGAGAAACCAAAGTGACTCATCCTTACTCCTCCATTGCCGAAACTAGAAGAAAGAAAGAAGAAAAACTCTTGTTGAATTTCGGCTAAGGTGTTTTGATACAAAAAGGTATGTTTTATGCCACTCTTGAAAATGTATGCATAATTTGGAGGTTTGGTTTAAAAGCTACTTGAATCTTGGATTGAAGTTAGGTTATTATGAGGGTTGAATTTCGGCCTAGGAGCTTAAAATTTTTAGTAGAAGTTTTGATGACATTAGATGGATAGTTAGGTTGGATGTGTTAAATTGTTAAGTGTTCTAGCTTGAAAGTTAAGGTTAATATGGCTTATGGGGTTGCCGAATCTAGTTTAGAGAGAAAGAAAAATATATGTATTCGGATGTGCTTCAAGGAATGACATTAGGGTAGCTAGAGTCTAAGAACTTTCGGTCAAGGACTATTGTGTGAGCAAATTCGGTATAGAGGTTTAATTGTTAAGTGCATTGTGTTCAATGTTTAAAGAATGGGTAGTAGCTAATTAAAGTTAAGAAGGCTGGAATTTCTTTTAAGGGAGGTGTGACCTTAACATGAACAAAATAGAATCAGCCTTAAGCTTGACTAAATGGTTCGGTTATTATTAGTTTAGAAGAAACCTATATGAAATGGTTGATATATGGTGAATTGGTAGTACTCTACTTGGGACAGCAGTAGTAAGGTGATTTTCGAAAATCGCCATAATTTGTAGGAGTTGAATTAGAAGCTGAGTGAATTATGTCATTAAAGCTTCAAGGGTCTATTTTCTTACAAAAGAAACTATAGAAACAAAGGAGTTACCGATCTAGAGATATTTGAAGTATTATGGGGCTGAGTCAAAATGACTGCCGGATTCCCTGTTCTGTTTTTAGAAAATCATTATAAATTGTACAAAAATGATTATAAGATAAAATTTATATGCTTAGACTCCTTAATGAGTCTAGTTTCAAATGAGATTAAATACAACACACTTGGAATTCTGTAAAGTGAGAAATTGGATTCGTAGTGAAGAGTGGTCAGAATAGTCAAACAGTGAAATAGGGGAAACTTTAAGAAAATCTGGTATTGATTGGCCAAGCCTAAAATTCTGAAATTTTATGGATGGAAGATATACGAGTCTATATTCAGGGAAAATTAACGGCAAGTGATTTGGAGTTTAGTAGCTCCAGTTATAAGTAATTTAGTAACTACTGCTCAGGAAAACAGCTCGTAGTGAATATGAGATTTTGTTGTAAACATTAATGAAAGTTTGCCGATGAATTATTTATTGATTAATATAAAGCTTGCTATAATCTATGTGTGTGAAAGTCGGATCAATATATATAATATTATTCGGAAAGTAATATTTGAATAGTCGATTAATGACTATTTTAATTTTTGTTGAACTTAAGCTCAAGAGCAAAGGGGAACTAGATCCGATAAAGGGAAGGAAAAAGTAATTGAATAGCCGTTGAAGTCGTTCGACGACATTTGAGGTAAGTCTTCGAGTAATGACCCTACTTGAATTATATTGAAATGATTAGTCATATTATGACGGATAGTCGAATGTGCATAGAGACTATGTTATAAAGCCAATTGAAATTATGCTCTTTGTGTGTGGCTATTGAGCCGAAATTTGAAAGATTTAATAAATGTTTTGTGTTTGAGCCTTAGTAACGAAGAAATGATATGGATGTGTTATGATTATTGATATATGTGTGCATGAGCATTGGAATATATCCGGGCTATGACCCGAAGGCAATTATGCGAGTTGATATATCCGGGCTAGGACCCGAAGGCAATTATGCGAGTTGATATATCCGGGCTAGGACCCGAAGGCAATTATGCGAGTTGATATATCCGGGCTAAGACCCGAAGGCAATTATGCGAGTTGATATATCCGGGCTATGACCCGAAGGCAATTATGCGAGTTGATATATCCGGGCTAGGACCCGAAGGCAATTATGCGAGTTGATATATCCGGGCTAAGACCCGAAGGCAATTATGCGAGTTGATATGTTCGGGCTAAGACCCGAAGGCAAATGTGTTTGCGGTTGCATTCGGTTAAATACCGAAGAAACTTGGGTTGAATGTGAGCATTTTGTGCTGTAACTAATTTAATAATTATGCTTGACCAACCCGAATGATAAGGTATGTTTGCATGTGCATTGGAAAGTCGGTTTGTTTTAAATGGTATTCGTGCGATCGGCTAACGAATTCTCGGCTTTTATAAAGGTTGATACCTTGTGTACCTATGTGGGTGAAGTGTGAAGTAAGTATGGGTATGAGAATGTGTGTTAATAAAGTGATTTAGTTAACTATGTGAATGTAATACTGTAGTCAAAGCCGATTTCATTACTTGAGACTTACTAAGCTTTAAATGCTTACCCGGTTGCTTTGGCTCTCTGTTTTATAGATTTTGCTCGTTAGCTATCGGATTCGGGATCAGCGAAGTCGAAGTCATCTACACTATCAAGCTCTTTGGTACTCTTTTAGTTGAACTCTGGATATGGCATGTATAGGACTACCCCCTATTGTTTAAGTTCTTTTGTGATGTATGTGTGTAAAGCCATGCGAAAATGGCTTGTAAAAGTGGAGTATGGCATTAGACCATTTGTGTGTATGTATGTATATATATGGTTTCATGATGTGACTATGGTTTGAAATGGAAGTGTTGGGCTAATGATCAGCCATTGGAATGGCTAAATATGATCACATGTGGACCTATGTAGGGCAAAATCCTAGTTGGTCCATGGTGACCACAAAATAGGTAAAGTTTATCTTGAAAACAGATTTTGACAGCAACAGTGGTGTAGAATTGAAAAATCACATAAATTCGTAGGAGTGGAATTAAATAGTGAATAAATTATGTAATCAAACCTTGATGAATCTACTTTCATATGGAAGTAACGAAACAATTATAGGAACAGTACAGAAAGAGATATTCCGGTTCTTGTGGAACAGGGCCAGAACAGCTTCTGGATTCACTGTTCCGCCTTTGGAAATTCACTATAAATTGACCAGAGATAATTAGGGGTCATACCATATATGTATGGATTCCTCTCTGAGTCTAGTTTCCATAGAAACAAACGGCATCAGTATTGAAGCTCTGTGCAGAGAGATATCCCAGTCGTAATGGGAAAAGGTCAGTGTAGTCGACCCCTGTAACATGGGAGACTTTGACTAATAAACTGTACTAGTTGGCCCAACCAAAAATTCTAGAAAAAAATCCATAGGTGGGGACATGAGTCTAGCTTCAGGGAAAAATCACAAAACTGATTTTTGAGTTGTGAAACTCAAGATATGATTTTTGAAGCGACTAGTACTCAGACCGGGCAGTGTCTGGAAAAAATTTTTTTTTTAAGTTTGTTAACATCTCGTGTCCGACTCCGGTGTCGGTCTCGGGTTCGGGGTGTTACACCTACATTGTGATAATAGTTAGTTTCAAGAATAATTAATTATAAATATTTAAAACCTATCACGAAATCACGCGATCAAGTTTTTGGCGTCGTTGCCGGGGAACTAAAATATTAGGAACACTCAATTTTTATTACTTTAGCCATTTATTTTTCTTGCAATCTAATTTTCTTTTTAATTTTATTCTAATTTACTAATTTTCTTTTTCCTTCTTTTGATAGGTTTTTATAGTTTATGATTAGAAGAAACCCGTCAGGGCCACTACTTTTTGACAAAGAAATCGATCGCACAGTTTGCAGAAACCAAAGAGAAATAAGGCGGAGCTTAAGATACACAGAAAACGAGCAAGAGGACGATACTCAACCCCCAACCGAAGAGATGGCTGAAAACCAAGGCAATTAGCTACCTCCTACAATTGCAGCTAATCAAAATCCTGCTCCACGCACTATGTATGATTATGCTAAACCTTCTTTAACAGGAATTGAATCGAGCATAGTTAGACCTGCTGTAGCTGCAAATACTTTTGAGCTGAAACCTAACACAATTCAAATGATACAACAGTTTGTTCAGTTTGATGGTTTGCAGGATGAAGATCCCAACGCTCACTTAGTGAACTTTTTGGAACTATGCGATATATTTAAAATCAATGGCGTTTCTGATGATGCCATACGTCTTCAGTTGTTTCCCTTTTCATTGAGGAACAAGGCTAAACAGTGGTTGAACTCGTTACCACGAGGGTCAATTACTACTTGGGAACAAATGACCGAAAAATTTTTACTAAAATATTTTCCGCCGGCTAAAACAGCTAAATTACATAATGATATCTCTTCTTTTGTGCAGATGGATTTAGAAACACTTTACGATGCATGGGGGAGATACAAGGACCTTTTGAGAAGGTGCCCTTACCATGGGTTACCGCTTTGGCTTCAGGTTCAAACATTCCATAACGGCCTGAATCCTTCGACTCGGCAAATGGTTGACGTAGCTGCTGGCGGAACCATCAATAATAAAACACCTGAAGATGCTTATGAGTTCATAGAGGAAATGTCACTGAATAACTATCAGTGGCAAGTCATGAGGACAAAGCCAACGAAAACAGTCGATGTTTATAACGTCGATTCGGTCACCATGCTCTCTAATCAGGTAGAACTCTTGAATAAAAAAATTGATGGTTTTCTTAGTTCTTCACAGGTTCATCCAGTAATGTAGTGCGAAGCAAGTGGAGGTGGAACAAGCCATTCGGAATACCAACCTTATGGCAACAACATGGATAACGAGGAATTAAATTACATGGGTAATAATCCTCGACCTCAAAACAATCCATATAGTAACACTTATAATGCAGGTTGGAGGAACCACCCCAATTTCTCATGGGGAGGCCAAGGAAATCAGCGACCACCTTCGAGCTACCAATAGCCACCTTATCAACAGGAAAATAAGCTGAACCTTGAAGAGATGCTCACAAAGTTTATCTCGGTATCAGAAACCCACTTTTAGAACACCGAAACATCACTTAAAAATCAACAAGCATCAATCTAAGGGCTCAAAATTCAGATAGGTCAGCTTTCTAAATTAATCTCCGAACGACCACAAGGTAGCCTGCCAAGTAATATTGAACCTAACCCAAGGGAACAGCTCAACGCAATTAATGTTCAAAATGAAGGAGTCGTTGAGCCTGAGCTAGAACCGAGGCAATAAACAGTGGTAAGCAAAGGTAAATGTGAGGTAGATTATAATAAAAACAAACCAGTGACTGTCAGATATAAACCTCGTGTGCCATACCCCAATGCGACAAGGAAAGACCGCTCAGATGAACAATTTGGTAAATTCCTTAAACTCTTAAAAAAATTACATATTAACTTACCGTTTATTGAAGCTCTATCGCAAATGCCAAACGCAATGAAAATTTTAAAGGAGCTTTTAACAAATAAGTGAAAGTTAGACGATGCATCGTATGTGGAGCTGAATGCAGTTTGCTCGGCTATTCTCCAAAATAAACTACCCAACAAACTAAAAGATCTAGGGAGTTTTACAATTCCTTGCTTAATTGGTAGTTTAGATGTTAATAATCCATTAGCTGATCTAGGGGCTAGTATCAACGTCATGCCTTACAAAATGTTTAAACAACTAGGTCTCGGGAAACCCAAACAGACTAGGATGAGCATTCAATTAGCAGATAAAACTATAAGATTCCCTATGGGTATTATTGAAGATGTGCTAGTTAAAATCGATAAATTTATATTTCCCGTTGACTTTATTGTTCTAGACATAGAAGAGGATAGAAACACTCCCTTATTTATAGGAAGGCCCTTTTTAGCAACTGCTAAAATAATCATTGATGTTGGCACAGGTGGACTCACACTCCGGGTGGGAGACGAAACAATCACCCTTCAAGCTCGCAATTCTGGCAACACATCAGAAATTGAAGGTGATCGTTTAAACCATTCTAAAAAAACTAACAATATGGTGCAACCTACTTTGCAGGAAATGAGTCTGAAGGAAGCACATGAGTCATTCTCAAACAATAGTAGAGGATCCACTCATGAGAAACCAAGACTGCAAATAGAGGAGCTCGATTAATGGCGAACACATAAACCACGAACACACAATAAACCAAAGCTGCGTCAAAATGAGCTCGATACCTTTCCAAATGAACTTAAGGTTGGTGATAAAGTCTTATTAGATGCCAGAGATCCTTACATTCTCATTGCCAGACCGGATGAAGAAACCTCTCTTACGGTACTTAGTATTTTTCCATTCGGTACGGTCGAGGTGAGTCATCCCAAATTCGGCACTTTTAAGGTAAACAACACCCGTTTAAAACCCTATTTTGATAAGATTGATAGCAGGAATGAGGAGTATAAACTCTCTGAACCACCATGACCATTCAATGGAGAGGTAAGTCGAGCTTAGACTATAAATAAGCACTTCTCGGGAGGCAACCCAAGCACTAACAATATTAATTTCTTTAAATTTTGGTATTTAACACCTAACTTACTAATAGAAATCTTGAATACAAGTTTTTCCATAGAGACACGGCCAAGCACATAGGCGTGCTTAGGGTCATGTGAAAACAAGGCAAAAGATTTCCCCAACACGGGCTACGATAAAATGCCACGGCCGTGCGACATGGTAGTGGTCGAACCTGCCAAAACAGCACGGGCATGTGACACGCCCGTGTGGAAGAATCATGGGTGAACCTGTTAAAACAGAACGGGCATTCAACACACCCGTGTCTAGTGCCCGGGGTCGAACCTGTTAAATTAACACGGGTGTAGACCTTACATACATGGGTGTGGTAGAAGCGAACGAAGCTAGACACGGCCGTTCGACATGGCCGTGTGGGAACATGGGCATGTACTAAATATCAGACACACCCAAATAGGAAAAACGCGAAACACACGGGCAAAAATTGGGGAACACGGATCTGTTCCCTGGCCATGTGGCCTAAAATCTATAAATACTTTACACTATTCGCTTTCTTCCCCATTCAAAAACCCTAACCCTAACCGCTACAAGACCACACGGCCTCCCTGCCACACCCATGCGCCGCTTCCCACTCCAGTTTTTGACGCTCAATCTCTCTCCCTTAGCGTTTGTTTACTCCTTTCACTTCTATTTTACTTATTTCTAATCTTATTATTAATATAATCTTCATTAATTTTGACCTATTTTTTATTTTTCTCATTATTCTATCATTTTATTTATATTCTTAGGTTAGTTATCATACATTTCGTGTTAAATCGAGTTCTTAGAAAAACCCCATACCCATGACATTACTATGCTTATTCTCATGCTATTACTATGCTAATGTCTATCATTTAATTTGCATTCATTGGTTAGTTATCATACATTCCGTGTTAAATCAAGATTAGGAAAACCCCATACCCATGAAATTACTATTTTCATTCTCATGGTTATTTTGGTTGAGTTTGCTTCGTATTAGTAGTTTTGGCTGAAATAATTAGTTCAAATTCATGACTTTTTACTTTTTCAAATTCATTTACATACTATTTTTATTTTTTTTATATATTACAGGTTTATAATGTCATCTTCATGAGGAAAGAAGGCCTCTGTCCTGCTTCGAAGAAGAGGAAGGGAGCGTCATCTTTTGCGAGTCTAACCGCGGAAATTTGTCACCCCCTCCTACAGTTTCCCCGTGGGCCCTAGGAAGAACTTTTCCAAATACTTTGGGCTTGACCTTTAATTGCGGGCCGCTGCATCGACTGGGTTGCCGTAGAACAAGTTTAGTTGGCTAATGCGATTCGGGCCCTCCTAACCACCGACCTTTGGGAGCTGTTCTTTAGGATCATCGAGCTAACATACCTAGAGCTCACGATGGAACTATGCTCAACGTTCCATCTTCAGACCATAATGACGAACTACGATGATCCTGGCACAGTCCAATTTTGCCTAGACAGATTAACCCACCAACTAAGCGTCGCAGAGTTCGGTGCTGCACTTGGCTTATATACGGAGGAGTTCAAGGAGGAGAATGATTTAGACACTCTCAGTCGCCATATACACTTCTCCCCCTCGAATGCTGGCACACTTTGGCCCCTAGCGCGGCCTCCTACAATCCTAGCCACTCCAAGGCATCAGTTCTCCCACCTTCCCTGAGGTACCTACACGCCATTTTGGCTCACGCGATTACAGGAAGGCGAGAGAGCATTGGCGTCGTCAACACTCACGACTCCTACTTTTTATGGTGTATGTCGCACGGACACGTCATCGACCTTACCTATTTCATAGCCTTCACGATTCAACACAAGACGGAGTGGCATAGGAAGGGGTTATCTCCATTGGCCCCTATGTGACGTGATTGGCTCAACACTTTGGGCTCCTCGACACCGCAGACTAAGAATCATCCTTGACCTTCATTGGCCAGATGTCTCCACAAGGCATCTCGAGAATGCTTAGCATGAGCATGATCGAGAGGCGCCGAGGAACCTATCCTTCTCAATATTGTCTCGCCCAGTCTACCGAGGAGAAGGCCTACGAGGACATTCCTGATGATGTCCCTTCGCAGCTCGAGGACCCACCGACTCGGCCACCACCACCCTCTCGTCCAGTTCATGCGGCGACTTCATACGCTGACATTTCTGAGCGCCTCACCCAATTCGAGCAGCAGTGTTTTCAATGATTTGACAACATTGATGCTACTCTACAGTAGATTAGTCAGCACCTCCACATCTCATCGCCAGTCCCACCTTGTGAACCATCCAACAATAAATATGTTTAAAAACATTTATTTATTATTTTATGTTTTTTTATTAAAACTACTTTTTATTTTTATTAGATTTTAGAATTTTATTTTTAATTATCAAATTCGGTTATTTCTTTACGAGTAATTATTCTTCCTAATATCCCCTAAAAAGTTCCTGATCTTATCATAGTTAAATAGAGATCTTAAGCTCATCATCGCATAAGAACTAAATACTCCATCGAGAAAGGTTCTTTACGACTGCCATGTCCTGAACAACCACAACCATAGCTACCACTAGATATAATATTCTTTTGGCGCAAGACTTATGGACTAATGAAACTCTACGACCGCCAGAGTATCCTTCTCCACTCTCGAACTGATTACTCTCCAAAACTCTATATCGAAGAATTCATCATACAGGAAGTTTCACTTCTCTTCCTATCTCATTTTTATATTTCAAAATATCTATCTTAATACATTGAGGGCAATGTAAATCTTAAGTGTGGGGGGGCATTCATTTCATTATCAGAAAAATCCCTGAATAATTACCTTATTCTCTTGAAAAACTCTCATATCATATTTAGGATAAATTTTAATTGATTTCTGATTTTGATTGATATATCTTGAATTAAAACATAGGGATTTATACATTGATTGTTTAAACTTTAAGACATTAGAGAATCAAGCATGATAAGTTGATTTTTAAGAATTTAAAATTATAGGTTGTTGCCTCAAGTCTAGGTATTACTTTAAATTGGAATTCACGAGTCTAAACATCAAAAAGCCATAATTTTTGTGAGATTTTTGAGCCTTTTGAGCATCTATTAATTCTTTCATGCTCACTTTTATTATTGCTTTGAGTGCGTCAATATTGAACTGTTATTCTCGAACTTGCTTGATTATGCATGTCGAGACCATACCATTTGATTTGATATGTCAATATGATTAAGGCACTTAGAATTAACCTACTCATGCCATGAAAAGCCTACCTCCAATATTAACCCTTAGTAAACCCCTTTGAGCCTAACAAGCCATTCCTTGTATTACCCTCAATATCAACCCTTAACCCATTATTGTTGAAATCCCCTAAATTAATTTGATCCCTATTTTTGTCGAGATTTAAGTTGAGTAAATTGCTTCATTATGTCTTGTTTGTAATAAGTTAGTCTATGTTATTTAACTTGTTCTTAAAAAAAAAACTATTAGTAATTCCATATTCTGAGAAAAAGCTCTGTTGTACGCAAGTAATGATTAACTCTTTTTCTAGTTATACAATTTTTCAATTCAATCTCGATTCTCACCCTTTCTTTCAGCTTGTGACCACACCCCCTAACCAAGTCTCACTACAACCCTCTAAAGACCTTTTGATTGATGTATCATCTTAAATTTATAGTGGTGGAGATTTGATTTTTATGCAAGCATATAGTGATGACTTTTCATTATTGACTATTGAGTGCTTCATTCATTGTCCTTAAACACCTCGAGTGATTTGAGTGAATCTTTAGTGAGGATGTGAAACTCTGTGATATTCTGAATCACAGGTAATTACCTGTGACAGCCCAAAATTGACCCTAGTCGGGAAGTGGTTTCGGGACCGCTAAACCGAGTCACCGAAATGTTTGAATGTGATATTTATTGTCTAGAATATGTAATTATGAATGTGTGAAAATTTCAAGCTTCGATTTAGTCGATTGCATGTGAATTTAGTCAATAGGACTTATGTGCGACATTTTTGAAATGTGATAGGTCGAAGCATAAGGACCTATTAGTGCATGAAATAAAAAGGGGGGACTTGCATGTAAAATTCCCCCTAATTAGAAGTGGCCGACCATGCTATGAGTGGAAACATGTCACAAACATGTTATGTTAGTGATGTATGTTAGGAACAATAAAATAAGGAGTATGGGTAATAAAGAAATGGAAAAAAAGGAAAGAATGTGTATGATTGTTCTTCCCCTCTCCATTGCCGTGAATGTAAGAAAGAAAACAAAAAAAAAGTGTCCATCTTTCTTCATTGCTCTTGGCCGAATGTTCTAAGGAAGAAAGAAAAAAAACAAGTTGTGTTCTTTGGTTCTTCTTGGCCGAATTGAAAGGAAGAAGAAGGGAGTGAAGCAATCGGTCATCTTAGGTCACTATTAAGGTAAGGAAGTTTGTACTAGCTTTTGAAATTTTAGTTGATATTGAGTGAGTTATCAAGTGATTTTTGTAAACCATGTTAAAATTTTGATTTTTGGGGGTGAGTATGGTTTTCGGCTATAAAAGATTAATAAGGGTGATGATTGTGTTTCATGCAAAACTTAGATTAATAATGGTAGTTGCTTACATCTTGATATCTATGAGTTCCTTTCTTGGCTCTACCATAGACCCACGAAGTATATGTTTAGTTGGTGTTGTTAGAGGTTTATGATAGAAGCTAATGAGTGAGAGTTTGATAGGTACTATGAGGTTAAACTTCATGAGATTGTAAGCTTGTAAGTTGGATGATGAAATTCATGCTTTGTGAAGGTAAATGGTGTAGAAGGAGCATTCGACCATGAAAAAAAAAAAGGGGAAATTTATGATGAATTAAGTTGGAAGCTATTATAATGTACTTGTGCATTCGGGTATGGGATGAAAAAAATATATATATGAGATGGCTATAATCAGCCTTGTGATTCGGCTTTTGCATATATATATATTTGCACATGGTGTATTGGTATGATACATATATATGTCATCCCAAGGTATATGTTTATATATGGTGATGGTTTAGTTATGGAGTGAATGATGGATGCATATTGAGTTGTAATATGTAATGCATTAGTTAGTAAAATGTATGTCATTTATATGTGGTACTAAGTATATAATTGGCCTCAACGTAGACATGCATATTCGGCCACATGAGATGGATTGGCGTTGCATGTATTCGGTTAGAGGCAAGCATATTAATGCTTATATCTTGGCTTAGACAATCGGCTAAAAGGAGTGTGGGATAATATGTTGAGTTGATGCATGATTTCACATGTATGTGACTTTAATGTCTAATGTATAAATATGGGCTAAGTGCCTTGTGTTCCTCTTTTCGATGCTCAAATGATTAAATCAATTTATTTGTCTAATTAAGCTCAAGAGCAAAGGGGATCTAAATCCGATAAAGGGAAGGAAAAAGTGGTCGAATAGCTATCGGAATCATTCGACAACATCCGAGGTAAGTTCTTGAGTAAAAGAGCTTAAATTATGATTTGATTAGATCATGTTTTAAGCAAATTAAAATCATGCTCTTTGTGTGTGGCTATTGAGCCGAAATTGCAAGAGTGATAAGTGTCTTGTGTTTGAGTTTTGTTAACGAAAATGAAATACAAATGTGCCATGATTTACTGTTAAATGTGCATGGTTATTTGAATGATGTCCGGGCTAAGTCCCGAAGGCTTTGTGCTAAGTGACCATATCCGGACTAAGATCCGAAGGCATTTGTGCGAGATACTAATTCCGGGCTAAGCCCGAAGGCATTTGTGCGAGATACTAATTACGGGCTAAGCCCGAAGGCATTTGTGCGAGTTACTAAATCCGGGTTAAGTCCCGAAGGCAATTGTGCGAGTTACTATAACCGGGCTATGTCCCGAAGGCGTTTGAACGAGTAGCTATATCCGGTTAAATGCCGAAGGTACGTGGTTTGGGAATGAATGATCTTGCTGTAAAAATTTCAGTAAATACTCTAGAAACATCCCAACATTGAGGTATGTTTCGTATGTGCTTGAATTTAGTTGAGCCCTTACAAATAAGTATTCGCTCAGTTGATAAACGAGCTACCGGCCTTTGGCTAAGTTGATCTTTTGTGTATGTACATAAGGGTTGGTAATGTGAAGCAAGTATGATATTGAAAAATTGTGCATATGAAATTATCCGTTTAGCTACATGAATGCTATACTTTTGTTGTGCTAGAATTCCTTGCTCAAAACTTACTAAGCATAAATTGCTTACTCCGTTTCTTTGATCCTCTGTTTTATAGATTTTGGTTCTCCAGCTATCGGACTCGGGATTTTGAAGTCGAAGTCGCCCACACTATCAAAGCCCCCCCTTTTGGTACAATTTTGGTTGAACTTCGAAATGGCATGTATAGGACTACCCGTTTGTTGTGGGTCATGGACCCTTTGGACTTGTATAATTTTGGATAGCCATGCGAAAATGGCTTATATATGTTTGAGTATAATGTTATAATCATTTGGTATGGATATGGTTATTGAGAGGTGTGGATATGCTTAACAAGGATTGGCCATGGGAATGGTTAATCACTATCATAAATTGTGCTATTTATGCTAAAAGGGCTAGTTGAATCATGGAAACTATGAAATAGGTAAAGTCTACCTTAAAGGCAGATGCTGACAGCAGCAGTGATGTAGATTTGGAAAATCACTAAAAATAGTAGGAATGGAATTAAATAGTGAATAAATTATGTAAACGAACCTTGATGAATCTATTTTCATAGAAAAGTAACGAAACAATCATACGGACAGTATGTTAAGAGATATTCAGGTTCTTGTGAGACAGGTCCAGAACGGTTTCTGGATTTCCTGTTCCGAATTTGGAAATTCATTATAAATTAACCAGAGACAATTAGGAGTCAAGACATATATGTATAGATTCCTCTCTGAGTCTATTTTCTATAGAAACAAACGGCATCAGTATTGAAGCACTGTACAGGGAGATATCCAAGTCATAATGCGCAAAGGTCAGTGTAGTCGATCCCTGTAACATGGGAGACTTTGACTAATAAAATGTACTAATTGGCCCAACCAAAAATTCTAGAAAAAAATATGTAGATGGGAATATGAGTCTAGTTTTAGGGAAAATTTACGGAACTGGATTCTGAGTTTCTGAACTCAAGATATGATTTTTAAAGAGACTAGTACGCAGATTGGCAGTGTCTGGGAAATTATTTTTAAAGTCTGTTAACACCTCGTGTTCGACTCCGGAGTCGGTCTCGGGTTCGGGGTGTTACATTTGATTGGTATCAGAGCTACGGTTTAGTCGATTCTAGGACTACCGTAATGCATTGGGTCTAGCTATACATGCCATTTTATGTGATTATTTGATAGTGTGGTGATTTCTGACAATTGTAAATGTGTTTATTTATAGTAATGGATCCGATCCCGACCGAGCGGTAGCTGATGATCTTGAGAGTGTAGCGCCTGCTCCCGCACAAGGGACAGCGCCGGTGGACTCTCAACCTAATGCCAATAACCCGAATGATGAAGCTAGACAAGCTTTCTATAGCGTGATGAATGATGGGTTCAACCAATACATTCGAACTAATACGGCTATTCCACAACCTCCCTTCCCGACTAATACAACCCCCGCACCTACAATACCTCCGGTAACTGACCAAATAAGGTCAAATAAGCCCCCAGTTGACAGAATCCGAAAACATGGGGCTACTGAATTTAAAGCTACGGATAGCGACGATGCCGAGCAAGCTGAATTTTGGTTGGACAACACTGTCCGGGTACTCGATGAGCTATCTTGTACACCCGATGAATGCCTAAAGTGTACTATCTCCTTGCTACGCGATTCTGCCTACTATTGGTAGAGTACTCTGACTTCTGTTGTGCCCCGAGAGCAAGTAACTTGGGAGTTTTTCCAAACTGAGTTTCGAAAAAAGTATATCAGTCAGAGATTTGTTGATAAAAAACGGAAGGAATTTCTAGAGCTTAAGCAAGGTTCTATGTCGGTTACTGATTTCGAGCGAAAATTTGTTAGACTTAGCAAATACGCTCGGGAATGTGTTTCGTCCGAGGCTATCATGTGTAAACGCTTCGAGGATGGGCTGAATGAAGATATAAAAATGTTCGTTGGCATTCTTGAAATACGAGAGTTCGTAGTACTTGTCGTGCGAGCTTGTAAAGCCGAAGAGCTTAGAAAAGAAAAACAAAAAGTTGATGTGGGAACTGGAGAGTTTCGTAAAAGATCTTCGGGAAAGTCTCTTCAACAGGCATCGAAGAAATTTTGAGATGATGTGGGCCGGTCTAGAGGCACTTCGGGCCTTTTTAGACGAGATCGTGATCGACCCCCTGTGGGTACACGAGGCACTTCGGTCGCCAGTGTTGGGAATGAACGTCGAGACAGAACGAAATGTTGATATTTCGGTAAATGGCATTCGGGGAGTTGTAGATTCCCTGACCGCTCCTGTTACAAGTGCGGATCAGTTGACCACTTCATTAAAGATTGCCCGAGGTTGTCTAAACATAATGTAAATCAGAGTGGGAAACCGGGTGCTACCACTGCTCGAGGTAGACCATCTGGAAATACGGGTAATGCTAGTGGTGGTCAGAGAGGATCTAGAGATGCTACGACCAGATCCGAGGCTCGTGCGCCTGCTAGAGCTTATGCTATACGTGCCCGCGAGGATGCTTCTTCGCCTGATGTTATTACCGGTACTTTTACTCTCTTTGATACTAATGTAATTGCTTTGATTGACCCCGGTTCTACTCATTCTTACATATGTGAAACCTTAGCATCCAGTAAGACTTTACCTATTGAGTCTACTGAGTTCGTAATTCGGGTGTCAAATCCCTTGGGTCGTTACGTGCTTGTCGACAAAGTGTGTAAGAAATGTCCCCTAGTAATTCGAGGTTCCTGTTTTCCGGCGGACTTGATGCCTTTGCCGTTTGATGAATTTGATGTTATTCTTGGTTTGGATTGGCTGACCGCGCATGATGCAGTTGTGAACTGCAAAAGCAAGACTATTGATTTGAGGTGCGCAAATAACGAGATAATCCGAGTTGAGTCTACGGACTTAAAGGGGTTGCCAGCTGTAATATCCTCAATGTTGGCCCAGAAATATGTAAGAAAAGGGTGCGAAGCATACCTTGCGTATGTACTTGATGACAAAGAATTAGAAAAGAAACCCGAATCTGTGCCGGTGGTTTGTGAATACCCGGATGTTTTTCCTGAAGAATTACCGGGTTTACCACCTGTTCGGGAGATAGAGTTTGGTATTGAGCTTGTACCTGGGACTACGCCGATTTCGATGGCTCCGTATCGTATGGCACCAACCGAGTTAAAAGAGTTGAAAGCTCAGTTGCAAGAATTGACGGATAGAGGTTTTGCTCGACCAAGTTTCTCACCTTGGGGTGCACCAGTATTGTTCATGAAAAAGAAGGACGGAACCATGAGGTTGTGCATTGACTATCGTCAACTGAATAAAGTGACGATAAAGAACAAATATCCGTTACCGCGTATCGATGATTTGTTCGACCAACTGAAGGGAGCCTCAGTGTTCTCAAAAATAGATTTGAGATCGGGTTATTATCAGTTGCGAATTCGAGATTCGGACATACCCAAAACTGCCTTCAGAACGAGATATGGTCACTACGAATTCTTAGTGATGCCGTTTGGGCTCACTAATGCCCCTGCAGTATTTATGGATTTGATGAATCGGATCTTCAGACCATATTTGGATCGGTTCGTAGTTGTGTTCATTGATGACATCTTGGTCTATTCAAGAGATGAGACTGAACATGCTGAGCACCTGAGACTGGTGTTGCAAATTTTGCGGGATAAGCAGTTATATGCTAAGTTCAGTAAGTGTGAGTTCTGGTTAAGAGAGGTTAGCTTCTTGGGTCATGTGGTATCCGCATCGGGTATTCGAGTTGACCCGAACAAAATTTCAGCCATACTTAATTGGAAGCCTCCAAGAAATATTACCGAAGTTCGGAGCTTCCTGGGGCTCGCCGGTTATTACCGACGATTTGTCAAAGGTTTCTCGATGATAGCCACACCAATGACGAAGCTACTTCAAAAGGATGTTAAGTTCGAATGGACGGAGAAATGTCAGAAAAGTTTTGATCAACTAAAAACTTATTTGACTGAAGCTCCAATTTTAGTGCAACCCGAATCAGGCAAAGAGTTTGTCATTTATAGTGACGCATCCCTACTTGGGTTGGGTTGCGTATTGATGCAAGAAGGTCGAGTGGTGGCCTATGCGTCGAGACAATTAAAGCCACATGAGAAAAATTATCCGACCCATGATCTTGAACTAGCTGCCATCGTATTTGCTTTAAAAATATGGCGACATTACTTATTTGGTGAAAAGTGCCATGTATTTTCGAATCACAAAAGTCTCAAATATTTGATGACTCAAAGAGACTTAAATCTGCGACAAAGACGTTGGCTTGAGTTGTTGAAAGATTACGAGCTTGTCATTGATTACCACCCGGGAAAGGCTAATGTGGTTGCGGACGCCTTAAGCCGGAAATCATTGTTTGCTTTACGAGCGATGAATGTGCACTTGTCTGTTCTACCCGACAATGTGTTAATAGCTGAATTAAAAGCCAAACCATTATTGATTCATCAAATTCGTGAAGCCCAGAAAGTTGATGATGAATTGGTTGCAAAACGGGCTGAGTGTGCTCCGAACAAGGAATCGGAGTTTCAAATTGATGATGATGATTGTTTGAGGTTCAGAAGTCGTTTGTGTGTTCCAAGGAATTCGGAACTCATTTCGATGATTCTGAACGAAGCCCATTGTAGCGGAATGTCAATTCACCCGGGTAGTACGAAAATGTACAACGATTTGAAACGTTGGTTTTGGTGGCATGGTATGAAACGAGACATCTCCGACTTTGTTTCGAGATGTTTAATATGTCAACAAGTGAAAGCGGAACATCAAGTGCCTTCAGGATTACTTCAGCCGATCATGATACCTGAGTGGAAATGGGATCGAGTCACAATGGACTTTGTGTCCGGACTGCCATTGTCAGCAAGTAAGAAAGATGCGATTTGGGTTGTTTTTGATAGGCTGACTAAGTCGGCTCACTTTATCCCCGTGCGTACGGATTTTTCATTGGATAAACTAGCTGAATTGTACGTTTCTCAGATTGTGAGATTACACGGGGTACCTATTTCTATCGTGTCAGATAGAGATCCGAGATTCACCTCACGATTTTGGAAGAAATTGCAAGAAGCTTTGGGTACCAAGCTGCATTTTAGCACTGCTTTTCACCCCCAAACCGATGGTCAATCCGAGCGGACAATTCAGATACTTGAGGATATGTTGAGATGTTGCATCCTCGAGTTCAGTGGTTCATGGGAACGGTATTTACCTTTGATTGAATTCGCTTACAACAATAGTTTTCAATCAAGTATTAAGATGGCACCTTACGAGGCTTTGTACGGTCGTAAATGCCGTACACCATTGTTTTGGACCGAGCTCGGTGAAAGTAAAATTTTCGGAGTTGATTTGATTAAAGATGTCGAACAGAAAGTAAAGGTAATCCGTGAAAGTCTGAAAGCAGCCATAGATCGTTAAAAATCGTATGCGGATTTAAAACGAAAACACATTGAATATCAGGTGGGAGATAAAGTGTTCCTTAAAGTTTCGCCTTGGAAAAAGGTACTCAGGTTTGGCCGTAAGGGCAAGTTGAGCCCGAGATTCATTGGGCCGTACGAAATCTCCGAACGAGTTGGTCCGGTTGCGTATAGATTGATTTTGCCCCCTGAGCTTGAAAAGATTCACTACGTCTTTCATGTTTCGATGCTTCGACGCTATCGATCTGATCCATCGCACATAATTAGCCCATCAGAGGTTGAAATTCAAGCCGATATGAGTTATGAAGAAGAACCGATGCGTATCCTAGCTCGTGAAGTGAAGGAGTTGCGAAACAAAAGGGTTCCGTTAGTGAAGGTGTTATGGCTCAAACACGGGATTGAGGAAGCTACTTGGGAAACCGAGAGCTCGATGAAAGAACGATACCCAAACCTATTTACCGGTAAGCTTTTCGGGGACGAAAATTTCTTAAGTGGGGGAGAGTTGTGACAGCCCAAAATTGACCCCAGTCGGGAAGTGGTTTCGGGACCGCTAAACCGAGTCGTAAAAATAATTAACCGTCATAATTGATGATCATTATATGTACATGTGCATGTGTGAAAATTTCGTGTTTGAATTTTGTTAATTGTAAGTGAATTTCATCAAATAGGACTTATGTGAGAAAATTTTAAAATGTGATAGGTCAATGCGTAAGGACCTATTAGTGCATGTGGAAAAAGGGGGGACTTGCATGTCAAATTCCCCCCTAATAAGTAGTGGCCGGCCATGACAAGCATTGTAGACCAAGTGTGATGGGCAAGACATGTCATAGACATGTTGTGTTAGTGCATCATGAGTGGAAACATGTCACAAACATGTTATGTTAGTGAGGTATGTTAGGAAAAATAAAATAAGGAGCATGGGCATAAAATAATGAAAGGGAATATGATGGAAACAAAAAAAAATGTGTGTGGTTGTCTTCCCCCCCATTGCCGTGAGTTAAAGAAAAGAAAGGAGAAAATTTTGTTCATCCTTTTTCATCTTCATTTGGCCGAAAATTCGAAGGAAGGAGGAAGGAGTTCTTGCTTCATGTTTGATTTGGAAGAGGATTAGGAGGAGGTTTGGCCATACTTATATCTAGATTAAGGTATGTTTGAGGTTGTGCCATGAGATTCATGCATGTTTTTAGTTGCTAGCTTGAGTTCTAATTAGCCCATGGTTCAAATCCTTGCTATGTCATGGGGATGATATTTGGCCTAGGTGGATTTTGTGTTAATGCCATTGCATGCTAAATATGAAGCTTGTTAATGATGCATGTGATGGTGGATTGATGATTCTTGAATCTCCTTTTTAGCATTTTTGAGTGAGCACATATGTGCATTGGTTGCTAGATGGGGAAGAATCGGCTAGCAAGTTGTGTGCTAAGGCCGAATATAACTTTTGTATGTTAATGAGCAATGCATGTGTTAAATTGATGGAAAGGGAGAGGATGCTTTACTAGTGTATATATGTGTGTATTAGCCAAGTTTTGAACTTGAAACAAGATGATATTTATAATCAATACAAGTAACCATACTTGTAGGAAGTATTAAGCATATAATCGGCCCCAACATAGACATGCATATTCGGCCATAGGAAGAAGATTTGGTGTTGCATGTATTCGGTTGGAGGCAAGCATATTGATGCTTTTGTCTTGGCTTAGAAAATTCGGCCAAGGGGGAAAATTAGCTAAAATGTTGAGTTTGATTCATGATTCCATACATATGTGACTTTAATGTCTAATGTATAAATATGGGCTAAGTGCCTTGTGTTCCTCTTTTCGATGCTCAAATGATTAAATCAATTTATTTGTCTAATTAAGCTCAAGAGCAAAGGGGATCTAAATCCGATAAAGGGAAGGAAAAAGTGGTCGAATAGCTATCGGAATCATTCGACAACATCCGAGGTAAGTTCTTGAGTAAAAGAGCTTAAATTATGATTTGATTAGATCATGTTTTAAGCAAATTAAAATCATGCTCTTTGTGTGTGGCTATTGAGCCGAAATTGCAAGAGTGATAAGTGTCTTGTGTTTGAGTTTTGTTAACGAAAATGAAATACAAATGTGCCATGATTTACTGTTAAATGTGCATGGTTATTTGAATGATGTCCGGGCTAAGTCCCGAAGGCTTTGTGCTAAGTGACTGTGACAGCCCAAAATTGACCCTAGTCGGGAAGTGGTTTCGGGACCGCTAAACCGAGTCGTAAAAATAATTAACCGTCATAATTGATGCTCATTATATGTACATGTGCATGTGTGAAAATTTCGTGTTTGAATTTTGTTAATTGTAAGTGAATTTCATCAAATAGGACTTATGTGAGAAAATTTTAAAATGTGATAGGTCAATGCATAAGGACCTATTAGTGCATGTGGAAAAAGGGGGGACTTGCATGTCAAATTCCCCCCTAATGAGTAGTGGCCGGCCATGACAAGCATGGTAGACCAACTGTGATGGGCAAGACATGTCATAGACATGTTGTGTTAGTGCATCATGAGTGGAAACATGTCACAAACATGTTATGTTAGTGAGGTATGTTAGGAAAAATAAAATAAGGAGCATGGGCATAAAATAATGAAAGGGAATATGATGGAAACAAAAAAAAAATGTGTGTGGTTGTCTTCCCCCCCATTGCCGTAAGTTAAAGAAAAGAAAGGAGAAAATTTTGTTCATCCTTTTTCATCTTCATTTGGCTGAAAATTCTAAGGAAGGAGGAAGGAGTTCTTGCTTCATGTTTGATTTGGAAGAGGATTAGGAGGAGGTTTGGCCATACTTATATCTAGATTAAGGTATGTTTGAGGTTGTGCCATGAGATTCATGCATGTTTTTAGTTGCTAGCTCGAGTTCTAATTAGCCCATGGTTCAAATCCTTGCTATGTCATGGGGATGATATTCGGCCTAGGTGGATTTTGTGTTAATGCCATTGCATGCTAAATATGAAGCTTGTTAATGATGCATGTGATGGTGGATTGATGATTCTTGAATCTCCTTTTTAGCATTTTTGAGTGAGCACATATGTGCATTGGTTGCTAGATGGGGAAGAATCGGCTAGCAAGTTGTGTGCTAAGGCCGAATATAACTTTTGTATGTTAATGAGCAATGCATGTGTTAAATTGATGGAAAGGGAGAGGATGCTTTACTAGTGTATATATGTGTGTATTAGCCAAGTTTTGAACTTGAAACAAGATGATATTTATAATCAATACAAGTAACCATACTTGTAGGAAGTATTAAGCATATAATCGGCCCCAACATAGACATGCATATTCGGCCATAGGAAGAAGATTTGGTGTTGCATGTATTCGGTTGGAGGCAAGCATATTGATGCTTTTGTCTTGGCTTAGAAAATTCGGCCAAGGGGGAAAATTAGCTAAAATGTTGAGTTTGATTCATGATTCCGTACATATGTGACTTTAATGTCTAATGTATAAATATGGGCTAAGTGCCTTGTGTTCCTCTTTTCGATGCTCAAATGATTAAATCAATTTATTTGTTTAATTAAGCTCAAGAGCAAAGGGGAACTAAATCCGATAAAGGGAAGGAAAAAGTGGTCGAATAGCCATCGGAATCGTTCGACAACATCCGAGGTAAGTTCTTGAGTAAATGAGCTTAAATTATGATTTGATTAGATCATGTTTTAAGCAAACCAAAATCATGCTCTTTGTGTGGCTATTGAGCCGAAATTGCAAGAATGATAAATGTCTTGTGTTTGAGTTTTACTAACGAAAACGAAATACGAATGTGCCATGATTTATTGTTAAATGTGCATGGTTATTTGAATGATGTCCGGGCTAAGTCCCGAAGGCTTTGTGCTAAGTGACCATATCCGGACTAAGATCCGAAGGCATTTGTGCGAGATACTAATTCCGGGCTAAGCCCGAAGGCATTTGTGCGAGTTACTAAATCCGGGTTAAGTCCCGAAGGCATTTGTGCGAGTTACTATAACCGGGCTATGTCCCGAAGGCATTTGAACGAGGAGCTATATCCGGTTAAATTCCGAAGGTACGTGATTTGGGAATGAATGATCTTGCTGTAAAAATTTCAGTTAATACTCTAGAAACATCCCAACATTGAGGTATGTTTCGTATGTGCTTGAATTTAGTTGAGCCCTTACAAATAAGTATTCGCTCAGTTGATAAACGAGCTACTGGCCTTTGGCTAAGTTGATCTTTTGTGTTTGTACATAAGGGTTGGTAATGTGAAGCAAGTATGATATCGAAAATTTGTGCATATGAAATTATCCGTTTAGCTATATGAATGCTATACTTTTGTTGTGCTGGAATTCCTTGCTCAAAACTTACTAAGCATAAATTGCTTACTCCGTTTGATTGCTCATCTGTTTATAGATTTGGTTCTCCAGCTATCGGACTCGGGATCTTGAAGTCAAAGTCGCCCACACTATTAAAGCCCCCTTTTGGTACAATTTTGGTTGAACTTCGAAATGGCATGTATAGGACTACCCGTTTGTTGTGGGTCATGGACCCTTTGGACTTGTATAATTTTGGTTCGCCATGCGAAAATGGCTTATATATGTTTGAGTGTAATGTTATAATCATTTGGTATGGATATGGTTATTGAGAGGTGTGGATAGGCTTGACAAGGATTGGCCATGGGAATGGTTAATCACTATCATAAATTGTGCTACTTATGCAAAAAGGGCTAGTTGAATCATGGAAACTATGAAATAGGTAAAGTCTACCTTAAAGGCAGATGCTGACAGCAGCAGTGATGTAGATTTGGAAATTCACTAAAAATAGTAGGAATGGAATTAAATAGTGAATAAATTATGTAAACGAACCTTGATGAATCTATTTTCATAGGAAAGTAACGAAACAATCATACAAACAGTATGTTAAGAGATATTCAGGTTCTCGTGAGACAGGGCCAGAACGGTTTCTGGATTCCCTGTTCCGACTTTGGAAATTCATTATAAATTAACTAGAGATAATTAGAAGTCATGCCATATATGTATAGATTCCTCTCTGAGTATAGTTTCTATAGAAACAAACGGTATCAGTATTGAAGCTCTGTGCAGGGAGATATCCAAGTCATATTGTGCAAAGGTCAGTGTAGTCGATCCCTGTAACATGGGAGACTTTGACTAATAAACTGTACTAATTGGCCTGACCAAAAATTCTAGAAAAAAATATGTAGATGGGAATATGAGTCTAGTCTCAGGGAAAAATCACGAAACTGATTTTCGAGTTGTGAAACACAAGATATGATTTTTAAAGCGACTAGTACGCAGATTGGCAGTGTCTGGGAAATATTTTTTTATAAGGGGTTTAAAGTCTGTTAACACCTCGTGTTCGACTCCGGTGTCGGTCTCGGGTTCGGGGTGTTACAGTGACCATATCCGGACTAAGATCTGAAGGCATTTGTGCGAGATACTAATTCCGGGCTAAGCCCGAAGGCATTTGTGCGAGATACTAATTCCGGGCTAAGCCCGAAGGCATTTGTGCGAGTTACTAAATCCGGGTTAAGTCCCGAAGGCAATTGTGCGAGTTACTATAACTGGGCTATGTCCCGAAGGCGTTTGAATGAGTAGCTATATCCGGTTAAATTCCGAAGGTACGTGGTTTGGGAATGAATGATCTTGCTGTAAAAATTTCAGTTAATACTCTAGAAACATCCCAACATTGAGGTATGTTTCGTATGTGCTTGAATTTAGTTGAGCCCTTACAAATAAGTATTCGCTCAGTTGATAAACGAGCTACCGGCCTTTGGCTAAGTTGATCTTTTGTGTATGTACATAAAGGTTGGTAATGTGAAGCAAGTATGATATTGAAAAATTGTGCATATGAAATTATCCGTTTAGCTACATGAATGCTATACTTTTGTTGTGCTGGAATTCCTTGCTCAAAACTTACTAAGCATAAATTGCTTACTCCGTTTCTTTGATCCTCTGTTTTATAGATTTTGGTTCTCTAGCTATCGGACTCGGGATTTTGAAGTCGAAGTCGCCCACACTATCAAAGCCCCCCCCCTTTTTGGTACAATTTTGGTTGAACTTCGAAATGGCATGTATAGGACTACCTGTTTGTTGTGGGTCATGGACCCTTTGGACTTGTATAATTTTGGATAGCCATGCGAAAATGGCTTATATATGTTTGAGTATAATGTTATAATCATTTGGTATGGATATGGTTATTGAGAGGTGTGGATATGCTTAACAAGGATTGGCCATGGGAATGGTTAATCACTATAATAAATTGTGCTATTTATGCTAAAAGGGCTAGTTGAATCATGGAAACTATGAAATAGGTAAAGTCTACCTTAAAGGCAGATGCTGACAGCAGCAGTGATGTAGATTTGGAAAATCACTAAAAATATTAGGAATGGAATTAAATAGTGAATAAATTATGTAAACGAACCTTGATGAATCTATTTTCATAGGAAAGTAACGAAACAATCATACGGACAGTATGTTAAGAGATATTCAGGTTCTTGTGAGACAGGTCCAGAACGGTTTCTAGATTTCCTGTTCCGACTTTGGAAATTCATTATAAATTAACCAGAGACAATTAGGAGTCAAGCCATATATGTATCGATTCCTCTCTGAGTTTAGTTTCTATAGAAACAAACGGCATCAGTATTGAAGCCCTGTACAGGGAGATATCCAAGTCGTAATGCGCAAAGGTCAGTGTAGTCGATCCCTGTAACATGGGAGACTTTGAATAATAAACTGTACTAATTGGCCCAACCAAAAATTCTAGAAAAAAATATGTAGATGGGTATATGAGTCTATTTTCAGGGAAAATTTACAGAACTGGATTCTGAGTTTCTGAACTCAAGATATGATTTTTAAAGCGACTAGTATGCAGATTGGCAGTGTCTGGGAAATTATTTTTAAAGTCTGTTAACACCTCGTGTTCGACTCCGGTGTCGGTCTCGGGTTCGGGGTGTTACATTACCCAGATGAGGGAAGACACCTATGGTTGCATAATTAAATGTTCAACTTGGAATGTTTGAAACTTTTATATTATTTTAGTTGAATTCTCAATGTATGATTACCTATAGATTATTTTGAGATATTATCGATAGAAATTATAAGTTAAGAAGAATTTATTTTGATTATGAGTTGAGGATTTTTCTTGAGGACAAGCAAATGCTTAAAGTGTGGGGGTATTTGATAAACCGTAATTTATACATATTTTTACCCCATGTTTAACGCATTTTGTGGATGAATTCCTATTAGAATTGGTGAATTTGATGCTCCTAATGCTTTAATTTCAAGTTTTATACTTAGGAGAGTATAGAAGAGCGAAAGGAAAGAGAAACGGGCCAAAAAACGAAGAAAATAGGCCAAAGTACGAAATCAACACGGCCTAGACTTCCTTACACGGGCAGCCCACACGGCCGTGCCTGTAACGCCCCAATTTTCGGGACTTCTGTTAATTTTGGTGAATTTTGGAATTTTTGTGTTTTGACTGTTTGGCGTAGGTTTAATTATGTTAGTGGGCTCTAGAAGGCCCAAGCTTAAGCTAAAACTCGGTAATTTTAGGTGATTTTAATCCATAAAAGGAAAAAGGGGTTCTGGTTAACAGGGGTCTTAAATATTATTTGGGTAAAATAAGACATAAGGAAGCAAGTGGCAAAGTGGCATGTGACGCCACTGGCAAGGCTATAAAAGTGGCATGTGGATGCTAGGGAGAGCTGAGGTTCAAGTCACAATGACAACATATTAAGGGAATTATTATTTTTATGTTCAAAAAAGGTAAGCAGTGGAACTGAAGTGAAAGTCTGTCAGGAGAGGATTTAGGAGTTGATAAGGGATAGGATTTAGGAGCAGATAAGGGAGGAAATCTAGGAGCTGATCAAGGAACAAGAGGTGGCCGGCCAAGGGACTTTAGCATGGGAATTTCGGCTAGGGTTAGTGCCAGTATAAATTCGGCATTAGTGGTAAGTGGTGCCGTTTCCTGACCATTCTCCTCTTCTTTTCTTTTTCTCTTCTCTCCATCCATTTATTCTTTTCTTCTTCTTTTCCCCATAGCCGAATCCTTCAGCCACCCTACTCTATACCACCTTCCTTCCATTATTTTTAAGACTATAGCCGATTGCCTCAAATCCCGAAATCTTGAAAACTTGACTCCTTTTGTACCGATTTTTCCCTAGCCAAATCTCTTATTTTTCTCATCATCTTTGGCCAATTCTCTCAACCTCTAAACCCCAGGTTTCTGTCGACAATACCACAAGTAAAAACCTCATATTTTATCTTTCTCTACACTTTTGCAAAATGCCGAAACTCCCACACTATCCTAGGGACATAGCCGAATACTGAGATCACTGAGGGCTCGACTTTTATTATCATTTGAGGGCTTAGAAGTGCATCAGAATCAAGTAGGAACTAAGGGGGAACGTTGACTGGAAGAATCGGTGGTAAGTCTTTCATACTCAGTCTATCTTGCATATTTTAAGAAAAGTCGGAATCCCTAAAAGGTTATCGAGGTTGTCATTTTTTTTGGACTTGTAGCCCTAAGGGGTTGTGATAATAGTATTATTTTGGTAATAGTGTGATTAAGAGGCTGTTGATCAAGGGCTTGGACAAGTGGAGCGAACGGATCTGGATCGAGACACTATTTTCGGCAAAGGTAGGAACGCTAAGGCCTAAGGTGTTGTTGGCAGAATATGGTAAGAAGTTAATATGTAGTTTGTTTCGGTAGTAAGATTAACGTGGTAGTATTATAATTGTAGGCAGTTCGTGCGTGGATCTCGTCAGCGAATCGTCATAAAACAGGTGTGTAACTGACACCCTCTCATAGACTAGATCGGCAAAAGCCGAAAAGCCGAAATGCCGGAAAGTTGGTATTTTGGGAATTTGCGAGTGTGCAAATGCTCGTAAGATAGTTGGGTTTGTATGTTTGGTATTTTGAAGGTAATAAACTACAGTACGTGCGATTTCGTGCATTTTGATAACTTGGGCTTAATGGGCCAAAAATCGGGTTCATGGGCCGACGGGCTCAATTTGGTAAGTATGCGCGGTAAGTATTCTGATAGTACGTAAATGGATAGGATGTGCATGAAAACCCTAAAAGTAGCTAAATTACTACAATACCCTTATGTATGGAAAATTACCATGATACCCCTAGGTGTAAGTGACCAATATGCCCCTAGGGTTAATTTTGTCCGAAAAGCATGTTGACTTAAATCTGTATGATGTATGCCATGAATGAATATTTGTTGCATGGGGACATGGATTATATTATGGAGGAAGCGTCCTGGTGGTTATGCCACAAATTATCTGATCTGGTGGCTCTGCCACATATATCTATTCTGGTGGTTCTGCCACGATTATCTGTATTTGGTGACTCTGTCACATTATCTGTTCTGGCAGCCATGCTGCATAATTCTGTGGCGTGTAGCGGTTGGGTGGGTCGAGTAGTCTCCCCACATGGTGAAAGGTTGGTAAAGGGGTGTATGTGGTTGGTTATGGGTTGGGTTCTGCATATACATGAAATATCTGATCTGATCTGTTATGGGCCTATGGGCTTAATTCTGTATAATGTTCTAGGCTAAGGCCAATCTATTCTATTTCTGTAGTTTGAGCTGATATGGGCTATGGTTGGGTTAATTTTACACACTGAGTTTCCCCAAACTCATCCCCTATTTTTATCCATGCAGGTAATCCCCAGCCATAGTGGGCTTGGAGTTGCGAGGGATTCGGAGTGGCCACTCGTTCTGCAATATGGATTTCTTCTGGTGATTTGGACTTTAATTTTCTTTACTTTGATGATTTGGGTTTTGTTATGTAATAAGGCCGCTTATGATTATTTTTTTTGGGTTTTGATATATAACTTATCATGATGATCTTAAATTATATTAACTATCAAAATGGGCTAGATCTAGGGTTCATTTTCAAAAACCATAAACTGATTTCAAAGTAACACGATCTCGAACAAGGCTTCTACTGTGATAACGTTTTCCCAAAATTAAATATGTTTTAGTTTAAAATGAACATAATTACAAAGGTAACTTAAGGAAATACAAGATGTTGGAGTGTGGCAATGGCGGTGTGCATGTCTAGGATTGGATCTGAAAGAGCTTGGTACTTAAGCAGTCCGATGGACTCACCTCCTCTTTTCTAGTTTCGTATCTGGTGTACAGCTTCCATTCACTTTAACCCTTAATGAATTAAACCTTTGAACATCAAGTACGATTTTCTAAACTTAGAATGGAAAAATATTTTTAACGTTTTTGATGTGGCACGTCGGATCCGGTCATAACGTCTAGGCCGGGTTTGGGGTGTTACAGTGCCAATTTGGCAAAATCGAAACACAACTCACACGGGTGGAACACATGCCCGTGCTATTCTAACAGGCTCGAACACATACTAAAATAATCGCACATAGGCGTGTCCCTACCGAGCACAAGTTGAGTCCAATTCAGAAAAGGCCACTTTTGAGGGCTAATAGGCATTCCAAAGCCTATAAATACACCCTAGAAGAGGAGAAAAGAGGACACACAGAATAAGGAGTAAGGAGTTACTCCAAGGAAGCTGATTGATTCATCTCAGAAGTTGAATTTATTATCAAGACTGAAGATCTCTCCTCAATTCCCCTTTAGGAGTTTTTGGTTTTCTTTATGTTTTGTATTCTTTATTATTTTGAGATGTTTTCTTATTTAGTTATGAACTAAATTCCCTAAATACCTAAGGGGAATGAAACCTAAGACGAATCTTGTTGTTATTTTCTGAATTGTATGATAAATATTTAACTTGTTCTTAATTATGTGTTCTTAATTCTTGTTTTGATATCCCAGGATACTGATTCAAGATAAGCTCTTATTCAGAGGAGAAATAGACCCTGTCTAAGAGTACATTTGTCATAGTTAAGCAGAGTTGATTGCACGCCTAGACATAGGGTGACAAGATTTTGCCGGATTAGGGTGAAACCTAATAAGGGGATCCATAGATCGAGTTAATGCAAACCTAGGGTGTTAATTAGAGAAATGTCTCAATTATTCAATCTAGGGATTAGACGTTATTAGTCTTGAATAGGGATAATAACATAACTTAGGGATCTCTACGGAACAATTTAAATGAATAAATCGTCCGATTCGAAGCAAGAATAACAAGTACAGCTAGATGGATATTTCCTTAAGTATTGTCTTAATTCAATGGATTTTCCTAAAAGCATTTCCCCAATTCTATTCTCTGTGAGTTCTTAGTTTAGATAATTAGTTAGTTAAAACAAAACCCCATTATTCTTAGGCTAGATAATAAAAAGACAGTCATTACTAGTACTTTTAGTTCCTTTGGGTTCGACAATCCGGTCTTGCTAAAACTATACTACTGTTCGATAGGTACACTTGCCTACATTGTGATAATAGTTAGTTTTAAGAACGATTAATTATAAATATTTAAAACCTATCACGAAATCACGCGATCAAGTTTTTGGCGCCATTGCCGGGAAACTAAAATATTAGGAACACTCAATTTTTATTACTTTAGCCATTTATTTTTCTTGCAATCTAATTTTCCTTTTAATTTTATTCTGATTTACTAATTTTCTTTTTCATTTTTCTGATAGGTTTTTATAGTTTATGATTAGAAGAAACCCGTCAGGGCTACTACTTTAACATCTGTGGTGCTAAGAGAACGGATCACATGGGTATTCTTTCAAGCTGAGCTCAAAAAGAAATAAATAAGTTAGCGGTTTCTTGATCAAAAGCGCAAAAAATTTCTAGAATTGAAACAGGGTCGTATGACTGTAACAGAATACGAAAGTGAATTCATGAGGCTGAGTAAATATGCTCGAGAATGTGTTTCCATTGAAGAAATTATGTGTAAACGATTCGAAGATGGGTTGACCGAAGACATTAAGCTTTTAGTCGGGATTCTTGAACTAAAAGAATTTGTTGTGTTAGTCGATAGAGCTTGCAAAGCCGAGGAGCTTAGCAAAGAAAATAAAAGAGCCAATTTTGAGGCTAGAGACTCGAGAAAGAGGATGATGAGTAAACCCTATCGTTCTTCTTCAGAGAAATCAAGGGATTCTTATAACTGTTCGACTGCGTCAGTGGGGTATTCCAATAGTGGTCGTGGAAAGCAGCACACAAATCTGAAAGCTCAAGCCACTTCAGTATTGAGTGTTGGTAGTTTCAAAACCAACAAACTAAGTGTCAACAATGTGGAAGATGACATTTTGGAGATTGTTGGATGAATAATAAAACCTGTTTCAGATGTGGCTTGCAAGATCATTTTATTCGTGATTATCTTGAGTTACCTGAGAAAGATAAATTTCTGACTACTAGGCTGAGAAATACAGCTACGAAAGGGAGACCATTTAGAAATACTAGAAATGTGAATAGTAGCAAAGGTACAACAAGGGATTCTGCTGTTTACCTGAGACTTAAGCTCCAGCCAGAGCATATGCTATTCACGCTCGCGCCAGAGCATATGATATTCACCAGTACATTTTCTCTTTACGACACTGCTGTAATTGCTTTGATTGATCCTAGATTGACTCATTCATATGTCTGTATAAATTTAGTGTCTAATAAGAGTTTACATGTTGAGTGAACTGAATTCATGATTAAAGTATCGAACCCCTTAGGTTAATATGTCTTAATTGATAAAGTTTGCAAGAATTGTCCTTTGATGACTCGGGGTTACTATTTTTCGGCCGATTTGATGCTTTTACCTTTTGATGAATTCGATGTGATTTTTGGCATGGATTGGTTGACTCTGCATGATGCTGTTGTGAACTATAGATGAAAGACTATTGAGTTGAAATGTCAGAATAGTGAAATTCTTCGTATTGAATTTGATGATTTGAGTGGGTTACCTATTGTGGTATCGATGATGCTAGCACAGAAATATGTAAGAAAGGGTTGCAATGCTTACCTTGCATATGTACTTGATACAAAAGTGTCTCAATCGAAGATTAAATCAGTGCCAGTGGTTTGTGAATATCCGGATGTGTTTCCAAAAGAATTACCCGGATTGCTGTCGATCAGAGAGGTCAAGTTTGCTATTGAGTTAGTACCGAGAACATCACCTATATCGTTAGCTCTGTATAGAATTGCTCCTACAGAGTTAAAAGAGTTGAAATCTCAGTTGCAAGAGTTAACAGATAGAGGATTTGCATGACTTAGTTTTTCTCCCTAGGGTGCACTAGTTCTGTTCGTCAAAAAGAAAGATGGATTGATGAGATTGTGTATTGAATATCATCAACTTAATAAGGTTACGATTAAGAATAAGTATCCATTACCACGAATCGATGATTTTTTTTATCAATTAAAAGGAGCAACAATATTTTCTAATA
This sequence comes from Gossypium hirsutum, assembly GCF_007990345.1. Lineage (NCBI taxonomy): Eukaryota > Viridiplantae > Streptophyta > Magnoliopsida > Malvales > Malvaceae > Gossypium > Gossypium hirsutum. Next base: position 58,237,938 of record NC_053427.1, read on the forward strand.
TTGATCTGAGATCTGGTTATTATCATTTTTGGGTTAAAGATTTGGATGTACTGAAAACTGCGCTTAGAATCAGGTATGGGCATTATGAACTTCTTGTTATGCCATTTGGGTTAACTAATGCTCCTGAAATTTTTTTGGATTTGATGAATAGAATTTTTAGACCGTATTTAGATAGATTTGTAGTTGTATTCATTGGTGACGTTCTGATTTATTCTCGAGATGAATATGAACATGCCAAGCATTTGAGAATTGTATTGTAGACTTTGCGAGATAAAAAATTGTTTGCTAAATACAATAAATGCCTATTTTGGCTTCGAGAAGTTGGATTTTGGGGACATATTATTTCAGCGGAAGGCATCAGAGTTGACCCGAACAAGATTTCAGTAGTTGTTGAATGGAAACCACCAAGAAATGTATCCGAGTTCAGAAGTTTTCTAGGATTAGCTGGCTATTATCGGTGTTTTGTAAAAGGGTTCTCAATGATTGCTACACCGATGACTCAATTGTTATAGAAAGATGTGAAATTTGAGTGGTTTGAAAAATCTCAACAGAGTTTTGATCAGTTGAAAGCACTTTAACTGAAGTACCAGTTTTAATTCAGGCTGAGTCAGGTAAAGAATTTGTGATTTTTAGTGATGCATCATTGAACAGTTTGGGATGTGTTTTAATGCAAGAAGACAAAGTGATATCTTATGCTTCCAGATAGTTAAAACCACATGAAAAGAATTACTCGACGCACAACTTAGAGTTGGCCGTTATTGTTTTTGCATTGAAATTTTGACGACACCATTTGTTCGGTGAAAAATGTCTTTTCTTTACTAATCACAAGATTTTGAAGTATTTGATGTCTCAGAAAGATTTGAATTTACGACAACGAAGATAGCTCGAATTATTGAAAGTGTAATATCCTATTTTTGGGTCAAATCAGAATAGTGGTTTTGGGACCACAAATCTGAAGTAAAAATATTTATTTTATTATTTCTTTAAGGTCTACAGCATGATTAAATGATTGTGTAAAAATTTCGTTAAGAAATTTTATCGATTGAGTGTCCAATTTGACTGGAAGGACTAAATTGCAATACGTGCAAAACTTGAATTCTATAAGTTAAAGGCGTTTAATTGCTATGAAACTTTAAATTAGAGGCCTTTAAATGGTATTTAGACCATTATACTTCATAATGGACAAAAATGGACATGGTTAGGTAAAATTTCAAAGTTTAAATGAAGTTGCAATAAGTAATTTGGTAAATAAAGACAAAATAACTAAAATAAAAGATGTCATCTTCTTCAATTTAATCGATATAGCTGAATTTTTGGGGGACTCCATAGCTAGGGTTTTGGCCAAGCTTCCAAGCTCAATTGTAAGTTTGTTCTTGTCCCATTTTTAACTCTTTTTATATTTTTGAGATCGTTGTAACTTGATTTAGCTATTTCAAGGACTAATTTGCAAGAAAGGAAAAGCCTAAAATTTTATCCATGTGGAATATGTGTATATTTTGATTTTTGATTGTAGAAAATGCATGTTTATTGTTTGTTAAACAACTTTTACAAGGTGATTTTTGGTAAAAACATCGATTAGGGACTTATTAGTAAAAAAATATAAAATGTGTAGAAAAGTGTGAAGAAATGAAAAATGTGGGCTGATATGAGTGTGAATAACAATCGGCTAGGCTTGGTATGTGATGAAATTGAATGAAATTTATTTTACAAGCCTAGGGACTAAAATGTAAAATGTCAAGTTTAGGGGCAAAAATATAAATTTTCCATAGTGTGTTTTTGGGTTGAGTTGAATAATGTGATAATTAAATAAGTTAAATTTGATATTATAGATCAAAGAAAACAAAGTTTGGGTCAAGATCGGAGGAAAAACAAAGTAATTGATGAATAGCTCCTTTTGGTCGTTTTTGTAATCGAGGTAAGTTCAAATGTTAAATAAGCTTTAATATAATTGTATTTAAATGCTTTAATATTGCACGAACTGTATGATTAACTATGTGGACAAGTTTAATTCTACGAACGAGTTCGACAATGATTCGATAAGTGAAAAATCCCATTTGAACCTTAGGAATAGAATAGGATACAAGTGACATGTCGCTAGGGTTACCATGTGTTATGTGATTATGTAATCTGGGTGCTGGTCCTGTATGTCCTACCCATGGATGAGTATACCAGCATATGTTGCGGTTACTTGACAGCTTGCGTGAGTAGCACCGTGTAGTTACATCTTGATCGACAACTTGTGTGAGCAGGCCCGTTGATAGCTCGAGAGGAAACAACTATGTGATATGAGACTTAGGTAGCATTAGCTACATATGTGGCACTTTGTGTGCAAATTTCCCGAGTATTCGACATTTTTATTTCGAGTGGTTCACGGGTATGTCAAAGATGAGAATATGTGGAAATTCATTTCGAGATGGTACATGTATGTACATAAAACTTATGTTTACTGAATTTCGAGAAATAATGAATCGAAGGTAAGTTTGTGAAGAAATGAATTATGATTGTGAAACTTATGATAAATTATATCATCTCATCTTTTATCTCTTGTTCGTTGATTGTATGGTATGACTTACTTATTTCTTGCATACAAACTTACAAAGCTATATAGCTAACTCCATTTATTTTTCCATGTTTTATAGTGTCGCCAAGCTAGCTCGGATTGGCAATGGTCAGAGATTCGTCTCACACTATCAAAACTATCATTTTGGGTATTGTTGAAATTCAACATTTTGAGTATATGGCGTGTATAGGGACTTGGTCATTTTGTTATACGTGTCATTTGATTTGACCAAATATATTGACTTATATTTGTTTAAGGTAATTTGGTATTTAGCCATGTAACTGGCTTATTTTGGCTAAAATGTTGTAAGCCCATTTATACAAGTATATGTGCTAATGCCTTTTATTTATGTGATTTGTAATGGGTTGCTATATGTTTATTATGGTTAAATGAATTGTTGTGAAAGGGATGAGTTTGGTCCTTTGGTGTGCTAGGAAATCTAAGTAGAATTATGCATGATGAAGGTATTCATGTTGATACTTGTGAATGTGAGTTTGGTAATGAATGATATGATTTAGCCTTGATTATGGATGTTTTGATTGCTTAAACATGCCATGATTTAAGTCATTGAAATTGTGTATGTGTTTGTGCAAATGAGGGTGACAAATGGCTAGGTAAATAGCCTTTATTTTGTCCATACAAGAAGACACATGGGCGTGTGTCTAGGCCATGTATGACACACGGTCTGCCCCATGGGCTTGTGTTCCAGCCGTATGTCTCCTGCACTTTAATTTTTAAGAAACAGTATGCTCAGAATTGAGCACAAGGGTAAAGGCACGGATGTATGTCTCATCCGTGTGAGGAACATGGCTTCAAGCACGGGCGTGTGTCCTGGGCGTGTTAAGTCTGCACCTATTTTATGAAAATTTAATTACACACACGGCCTAGCACACGGGTGTGTGACTTGGCCGTGTGACATTAATTTGTTCATGCATTGCAAGTTAGAAAGTTACACGGGGTAGAGACATGGGCGTGTGTAGCCACACGGCCTGCCCACACGGGCATGTGACCCCTGTTTCTAGCAAAATTTTTCTAAGTTTTGTAAAAATTTCCTAAGTGCTTGGGTATGTCCCGAACCACTTCCAAAACATGTTTTGGGCCTCATAGGCTCGTAATAGGGACTTTATAAGTACATGTGAATGGTTTTAATTTGAACTCAAATTTATGACTCGGAGTCATATGACTGTATGTGATGTAAGACCGGCAATGCCTCGTACCCTGTTCTGGTGTTGAATACGGGTAAAGGGTGTTATAAAAAGACTATGAGTTAGTGATTGATTATCATCTGGGGACAGTGAATGTAGTCGCGGATGCTTTGAGTAGAAAATATTTGTTCGATTTGAGAGCAATGAAAACACGGTTGACATTATTTGATGATGGTTTGATTTTATCTAAGTTAAAAACTAAACCGATGTTTCTCCAGCAAAACGTGATAATGAATTGCAAGCTAAAAGAGTACAGTGTGAGTCGATTAATGATTCAGAGTATTAGATCGGATTAGATGATTGTTTGTTGTTCCATGGTAGAATTTGTGTGCCGAGGAATTCTGAACTAATACAGAAAATTTTACACGAAGCATATAGTGGTTGCTTATCTGTTCATCCAGGGAGTACTAAGATGTACAATGATTTGAAATAGTTGTATTGGTGGTCAGGTATGAAAGGAGACATTTAATAATTTGTGTTGAGATGCTTGGTTTGTCAATAGGTTATAGTCGAACATCAAGTGCCTTCGGGATTACTACATCCAGTAATAATACCTGAGTGGAAATGGGATAGATTTATGATGAATTTTGTATCGGGGTTACCCTTATCTTTGAAAAAGAAACATGCTATTTGGGTTGTTGTTGATCATTTGACGAAATCTACACATTTTATTCCGATACGTACAGACTTTTCACTTGATAGATTAGTTGAATTGTACATTTCAGTGTTTGTTAGATTGCACGAAGTGCCGATTTCCATTATTTCGGATAGAGATCCGCGATTTATGTCACGATTTAGGAAGAAATTGTAAGAAACTTTGGGTATACGATTACATTTTAGTATTGCATTTCATCTGCAAACAGATGGTCAATCTGAGATAGTGATTCAGATTCTCAAAGATATGCTTTGTTGTTGTGTTTTAGAGTTTGAAGGCAACTGGGAAAAATATTTACCATTGGTTGAATTTGTGTATAATAATAGTTATCAGTTGAGCATAATGATGGCACCGTATGAAGCTTTATATGGTAGTAAATGCCGAACTCCGTTGCACTGGACCAAGCTTAGTGAGACAAAGATTCATGGGGTTGATTTGATCAGAGAGACTAAAGAGAAAGTGAAAGTAATTCGTGACAGTTTGAAAGCAATTTTAGATAGACAGAAATCATATGCATATTTGAAATGTAAAGATATTGAATTTCAAATTGGTGACAAAGTGTTTTTGAAAGTATTGCCGTGGAAGAAGATTCTTCGATTTGGTCGTAAAGGAAAATTGAGTCCACGATTTATTGGACTGTACGAGATTATGTAACAGTTCAGTCTTGACCCTAGTCGGAAAAGTGGTTTCGGGACCACATATTCGAGTCATAAAAATAGGTAAATATTATTTTCCATGCTTATGATGTGTGAATTAGAATATGTGAAAGTTTCGTCTGAAAATTTGATTGTTTGTGTGCTCAATTTGATAAAATGACCTAATCGTGTAAAATGTAAAAGTTGTCTGTTGTTTGTTAAAGGGCTTAATTGATTTGTCTTATTAACAGAGAAGTCCTTAAGATGCAAATAGACCATTAGTCTAATGGATGGACATAAATGGTCATATGTTTAATGATTAAATGGTTTTATATCAAAGGGTAAAATTAGTAATTGGTTAATATGTTAATTAAATTAAAACCAAAAGCCATCATATTCATTATTTATATGTTCATCAACCAAAAATACAAGAAAAAGAAAAGAAAAAGAGCTAGTTAGGTTTTGGCACTTTGAGCTTGGATTAAGGTATGGTTTTGATTCGATTTTTGATAATTTCTACGTTTTTGTAATCGTTGCGTCGTATACTATCAAACCCATGCCTTAATTTCTAATTTTGTTAATGATTTTGAAATGTGCCATGGATAAATTCATGAGCTTTGTGATGTTATATGTTGAAATATGAAAGTTTGATGTTGGGTTTACATGTTTTGTCTTTGGATTTTTGATGAATTTGAGCAATATAGGCTAAATTGTGACAATGTTATTTTGAGGGACTAAAATGTGAAATAAATGAAATGTATGGACCTATATGAGAGATATGAAAATTCGGCTAAGCTTGTGTACAAGCAAATTTTGTGTATTTTGTGATTTTGTGAATTAGGGACTAAAGTGTCAAAATGTAAATATGTGAGAGCTAGTTTGAAAAATGCCTTAATTGTGTGTATATGGATTGTTTTGAATGAATGTGTGATTGAATAAGTTAAATTTGAATTGATTTAGATCGGGAACTAAAAAATACGGAATTAGATCCGAAACATCGAAAGTCGTCGAGTAACCGATTCAGTTTATTCGAATCCGTACGAGGTAAGTCGATATACAAATAAACGAGTTTGAATTGAATTTTTATTATTCATATGATATTGATTGTGATGAATGAATATTCGAGCTAAATATGTACTATTCGAGAAAGTATCGACAAAGTTTCGACATCCGAAAAGCCCCAAATGAACCTCAGGAATAGTTAGGATACATATGTCATGACATAGGATCTGATATGTGATTTTGTATAAGACCACATCTGGGACGTTGGCATCAACTTCTGTTTTACGTGTAAGACCATATCTGGGACATTGGCATCGTAGCTGATTTCGTGTAAGTCCCTGTCTGGGACAGTGGCATCGATGTTTGATTACATGTAAAACCACGTCTGGAAAGTTGGCATTGTATATTTTCTCTGAGCTATCCACGTATCCTTACGTTTCTGAATGGTTCAATGGGCATTCCGAGAAAATGAATGAATAAGTGAACATATATATCCGATTCAGGTACGTTCGAATTGTGTACTATATTTGAAAATAAAAGGTAGCTATATGTGCAAATAATGATTTATGATCCAAGTATATGAATATGAAGTTTGTGTTGGTATTTGGCTCTAAAGTATAAGTAATTTGATGATGTTTATATGTTTTAAATGATAAGTTTATTTGTATATGGCTTACTAAGATTTTGAAAGCTTACTTTGTGTGTGTTTGTATTATTTTATAGATATCGAAGCTACCGTGAGCTCGGGGATCGTCGAGGATCATCATCACACTATCGAATCTCATTTTGGTACCTTTTGAAAATGTATATAGTAAAGTATGGCATGTATAGGCTAGGAGTACTTTGGATAGAATTTGTAATGTTTATATTTAGATATGTGATATGGCTTGATATGGTTGTGTTTATGTTTTGATTTTGGTATATGAAATTTGATGCAAAATTATCTATTTGATGTGTTTATGAATGGCTATAAGAATTGGCAAGTTTGGAAATTTTGGTATGAGATTTGATCTTATGTTTTGGCACAATTGAGTTGAGTTTATAAGCATGTAGATGGTTGATAATGTTATAGCATGAATTATGTATGGTTTGGTATAGATATTGGCTGAAATTACTGTGTAAATATGCTTGGTTTGGTGTTTTTAGGTTGACCCATATTGGGGTGGCAAATTGGCTATTCAAATGGCCTATTTTTGTCCACACGGGCAGAGACACGGGCTTGTGTCTCAGTAGTGTGTGACACATGGCTATGTTGCACGGCCGTGTGTCCCCTGGGGTCCCCTACAATTGTAAGTCAGGCTCGAGCACGGCCAAAGCACACGGGCGTGTGGCTAGCCTGTGCCCTAAGTCAGACTCGACCTCGGTCAAGGCACACAGGCATGTCCTGTGGCCGTGTGAGTAAGTCAGTATGTATACCCTGTTTTGACATGGCCAAAACACACGGGCGTGTCTAATGCCATGTTAGGCACACGGCCTGATTATACGGGCGTGTGACCTGTACTTGTTTGAAAAATGTTTTAGGAAAATTTTGTATGTCTTTGGTTTATTCTCGACTCCTTTCTGACGTATGTTTTAGGTCTCGATGACCTATATAAGGGACTTTATATTGATATTTGATCTCTGATGCTTTGATGATTATGAAATGTATGTTAATTGTTTCGATTCGTCTGTTAATGCCTTTAACCCTAGTCTGGTGACGGATACGGGTTAGGGGTGTTACAGATTATCAAAAGAATAAGGCCAGTAGCATATTGGCTAGTTTTACCGTCAGAACTTGAAACGATCCATAATGTATTTCATGTATCAATGTTAAGACGATATAGATTAGATCCATCGCACATAATTTCTCTGGTAGAGATTGAAATTCAACCCGATATGTCGTATAGAGAAGAATTGATCAAAATTTTGGCTCAAGAGATTAAAGAGTTAAGAAACAAAAGCATAGCTTTAGTGAAGTTCTTTGGCAATGTCATGATGTTGAAGAGGCTAACCTATTTTCTGGTAAGATTTTCGGGGATGAAAATTCCTCGGGAGGAAAGTTGTAACAGTCCGTTTCCAGTAAAATCAGAACTGTGGTTTCGGGACCATAAATTTGAGGTCAAAATATTTATATTATTATTATTTTGGTATTTGTATCATGATAGTATGATTGTATAAAAATTTTGTTAAAAATTTTATCGTTTGCATGCTTAATTCGATAAAAAAGACTAAATCGCGTAAAGTACAAAAGTTGAGTTCTAATAGTTAAAGGTATTAAATAGCTATGGAACTTTAAAGTAGATGTCTTTATAAGGTAAATAACCCATTAATATGTTAATGGATGATAATGGCTTGGGCCATTAAATGATATATGAATAAAACAAAACAATTTTATTATGTTTGTAACACCCCTCACCCGTATTCAACGCTGGAATAGGGTTACGAGCATTACCGGAATTATAACACATTTAAACATCAATTAAGTATACATTTTCTCAATTCAAGCATTCATCATTCAATCTCAATCAATTTTCCCTAATACGAGCCTACAAGGCCATAAACATGCTTTGGGAGTGGTTCGGGAATAAACCAATAACTTAATAAACTTTCACGAAACTTTGAAAAATTTTCTCAAAATAGGGGACACACGCCGGTGTGGTCAGCCACCAGAAACGTCCGTGTCACAGGCCATGTGGACATTAGAAATGGGGGCACATGCATGTCCCAGCCTGTGTCCTACCCTGTGTAACTCTCTGACTTGGGTTACACGGCCAACACACAAATGGCCATACACGTCCATGTGTCAAACCATGTGCTAGGTCGTGCCAAACCTATAGGGTATACTGATTTATGCCATATGGTCAAGTCACACGCTCGTGTGTGAGGCCGTATGGAGCATACTGACTTGATTTCAATTTCAACACTAGGGGACACACGACCGTGTACTTGACCGTGTGTCACACATGGCTGAGACACACGCCTGTGTCTCTGCTCGTGTGGACAAAAATAAGCTATTTATCAAGCCATTTTGCCACCCTAATTTATGCACACCTACACCAAATTCAAAGGCACCCGTCCAATACATATATGAGCAAATAATCCAACCAATTCAAACATATATCATGCACATTCAATACTTACATTTTACATATACACAACCTCCAAAACATGCCATTAACAAATATGCATTATTTGGTATAGTTTCTCAAGCTTACCAATAACCACAAATCATCAATTTAACACTCATAATACCTATTACCATCAATCATCACACAACCATCAACCAACTCAATTCTCAAGACATAATCATACATATATATACATGATTCAAACATACCAAATAAACCAACATAAGCCGTCATACGTGGCTATATATATACAAACCAAACATGTACTTTTACAAGCCAATTCCATTGACCAAAATCATTATCAAAACATAACCAAAATGACCAAAGTCCCTATACATGCCATATACTAGAAATACCAAAGTTCATAGGTACCAAGAGATAGGTGGATAGTATGAAGCGATCTCCAACGATCCCCGTATCCGAGCTAGCTTTGATAACTCTATAAAACACAGAAAAAATAAACAAAGTAAGCTATAAAGCTTAGTAAGCTCGTATGAAATAAACTTAATGCAATCATGTAAGTATAATTCAATAATTTGGATACACCAATATGTAGCTTACATTAACTAACAAACCTTTCAAATACTCATTCACAAAACTATATACTTTCATCATCATTTCTTTGATTCAACACTAAAATAGTTTATGCACATACCTGTACCATCTCATACCAATCTCATACACATTCTTGTCTTTCATTTACCCATTGAACCATTCAGAGTAGAAATCAGATACTTAGGAATCTCACTTAATAAGTACCTATACCATGGCCCAAAGCCAAATCAAGGTAACTTATATCCGAAGTACTGATATCATGGCCCGAAACCAATTTAGCCAATATTCATGGCCCGAAGCCAAATTGGTATAATTCACACCCAAAGTGCTAATATCATGGCCCGAAGCCAACTCAATGTATTCCCTAATGACATGTCACTAGTATCCTAGACTATTCCTAAGGTTCAACCAAGATTTTGAATGTCAAATTATCATTGAGTCATTGTTGAACTTATCCGAAATCTTCTATTCACCACATATACAATATCAAAGAATTTAATATACATTTAAAATAAAATTTATCATATACGAACTCACCTCGATTTAAAAACAATGAAATTGTCAATTAATCGAGTACTTTATCTTTTCCCCGATCCAATTCCAAATTGTATATTTCTTTATCTATATAATATCAAATTCAACTCATTTAATCATCTATTTATTCAATTCAATCCAAAATATACATTTGAGCTATTTTACACATTAGCCCCTAAACTTTCACATTTTTACAATTTAGTCTTTATTACACAAAATCACAAATTCATGCAAATTTCAAAACACCCATGCTCAGTAAAATTACAATTATGCCCCGAGCAGCCTATATTTTTCATTTATTTCACATTTTAACCACAAAGTTTCAACATTTCTCAATTTAATCCCTATTTTACATTTTCACTAAAAATCACTTAACAAAACTTGTATATCTATCAACAAGCATTCATAATCTATCATCAAACATCAAAACACACATGTATTCATCAATGGAATCATTCAAAATCTTTAACAGTTTTGCAAAATAGTCCCTGGGCTAGCTAGACCTAATTGCAATGATTTCAAAAACATAGAAATCATTAAAAACCAAGTCAAAATCACTTACTTGCTAGCAATTGAAAGTGCCAAATGCTTCAAGCTCTCTAATGGCTTTTCAAATCCTTATTTTAATTGGTGGATAGTTAATGAAGAAGATGATATAATATTTTCCATTATTTTACTAAGTTATTTTATAATTATTATTTTAACCTTTAATAATAATCACTTAAAACACCTATTATAAGCCCATAAATGTCCATTTAGACAACCAATGGTCTAATTACAACTTAAGGACTTATAATTTAATAAACCATAGCTATTAGACACATTTAATTAATAGCACACAAATTTTACACTTTACGCGATTTAGTCCTTTTTTATCAAATTGAGCAACCAAATGCTAAAATTTCTTAATGAAAATTTTACACCATCATATATTCATGCTTTCAAAATTAAAATAATAAGAAAATAAATATTTTGACATAAGATTTGTGGTCCCGAAACCACTGTTCTGATTTGACTAAAGACGGGCTGTTATAATGTTATGTTCTTCAAAACACATCCAAAAATTCAATCTTCCTGGAGAAAATAGAGCTAGGTTTTTTCCAAGCTTCAAATTCCAATTGGTAAGTGATTTTTGTCTCGTTTTTAATGATTTCTATGTTTTTGGAATCGTTGTAGCTTAATCTAGTTAGCCCAGGGACTAATTTGTGAAACTGTTAAAGTAACAGGGTTTCACCATTGTTAAATGTGTATGTGTTTTGAAGTTTGATGATAGAAAATGAATGGTTTTTATTGAATAAATAGCTTTTGAAATATGATTTTTGTTGGAAATGTTAATTAGGGATTTATTTGTAAAATGTGTAAAATTTATAGTGAAATGTGTGAATTAATGAAATGTGTGGGTTGATATAAGCTTGTATGAAATTTGGATAGCATGGGTGTAGATTAAATTGCATGAATTTGCATTTTTATGAGCTAGGGACTAAATTGTAAAGAAGTCAAAAGTTTAGGGGCAAAATAGTATTTTTATAATATGAATTTTGGATTAAATTGAATAGAATGATATTTAAATAAGTTAAATTTGATTATATAGATCAAAAAAAGCAACATACGGATCTAGATCGAGGGAAGGATAAAGTATTGGACTAGTTGATCCTATTTCGTCGTTTTTGTGATCGAGGTAAGTTCATATGTTTAATAAGCATTAAATTATAAATGTGTTTAAATGCTTAATTTTTGTAATTGAGATGATACAATACCACATAAATTCTCGATGAGTATTCAACAATGTATAAATCTCGGTTGAACCTTAGGAATAGATAGGATATAAATGACATGTCATTAGGGGTTACCATGTTTTGGGTGTTGGTCCTGTACGTTCTACCAGTGGCTATGTTTTTCAGCATGTGTTGTGGTTACTCATCAGCTTGTGTGAGCAGCACCGTGTAGCTACGTCTTGACATTCAGCTTGTGTGAGCAGACCCAATGATAGCTCAAGAGTGAGCATTTATATGAGATATGAGATTAAGATGGCTTTGACCATGTATTGGCACTTAGTGTGCAAGATTCTGGAGTATCTGATAGTATTCCAAATGTTTCAATCGGTATATTGATGATATTAAAGAGTAAAAGATTGATATGTACCAGTATAGGTATGTTCATGAGTTGTATAAGCATTGAAGCTATAAGGTTTGTGAATTCATGTCTAGCCTTTTGATTGAATATGTGTTAGGATTTTGGATTCAAATTAAGTTGCATTATGCTATGTTATTTACTTAAATTGAATATATGGTCATATGCTTTTTGGTATGTGTAGGTTGGTGCCACTTTGGGAGAGAAATAAGGCTTGGAAAATGGCCTATTTGTAAAAGCCCGATTTTAACTAAATATGAAACAGTGGCTTTAGAACCACAAATTCAAGGTCATAAAATTATTTTAATATTATTTTTGGTGTTTACAGCATGTGAATATGTATGTGTCAAAATTTTGTGAGCTAATTTTATCATTTAATAGCTCAATTTGAGAAAAAGGAATTAATCGCGTAAAATACCAAAGTTGCATTCCAATTATTAAAAGTGTCTATTTGATATGGCTTATTAAATTAAAGGTCCTGTAATTAGATGGTAGTGGAATTTGACATAAATGGGCATATATTAGGTGATTTTATAATGGTTTAATTAAGGATAATATAGTAAATTATGTATTATGTATAATAAAATAAACAAAGTAAAAAATTAGTTTTAATATCATCATCTTTGCCGAAATTGAAGAGGAAGAAAAAGAATTCATGGCTATTTAGGGTTCGGCTACTATCAAGCTCAATTGTAGGTTCATTTTTGATCAATTTTTGATGATCTCTATGTTTTTGTGATTGTTGCTTCGTGTACTAGCTAGCTCGTACCCTAATTTCCAAAACTGTTGATGATTTTGTGAAGTGCCATTGATGAGTTCTTGAGCTCTTGAAAGTTTTATGATGGAAAATGAATAATTATATCAAAACCAATTTTATCGAAACAAAAAATTGAAATAATGCTCTTAGTTAAACTAGACACAAAATAACAATCCTCTAAACATAAAAAAGTCCATTAGGCAAAGACAAAGTATATATTCCTACAGCTAATGCATCAACTCTTGCTCCATTTCCAAGTCGTAGGTCCACATCTCTTCTACCCAGAGTCCTACTCCTTTGTAGTCACTGTACAGAAGTAAAAATATGAGAACCATAACCAATATCTAATACCTCAGGAAGTAGTAGTTGATAAATTAATATCAAAAACATAAATACCTGAAGCGGATACTCTGCTTGCTTTGGCCTTCTTGACTTCCTCAATATATACAACGTAGTTCTTTTTCCATTGTCCAATCACACCACAATGGAAGAAGTTTCCTCCTTAGCCACCTTTCCTTTGGGTTTCAGTGCAGCCTATCCATTTTCAAATTTGGGCTTGCCTTTGCTTTTGGGCTTTGACTTAACTTTAGCATTACCATTGCCCTTGTTATTATGGACCATTAGAATGGGCTTGGATCTAGCCTTTTTGATGTTACCTTTAGTAGTTCACGACATGATGAGTAACTAGGGCAGAGTCTTTTCAATTTTATTCATATTAAAATTAAGGACAAACTAGTTATAGCTATTAGGAAACGATTGCAGAATAACATTAGTGTCCAACTCTTTGCTCAGTGGAAATCCAAGTTTAGACAGGCATTCAATATAGCCTATCGTCTTAAGAACATGAGGTCCTATTGGGCTTCCTTCTACTAGCTTAAATTGGAGAAGGGCCTTAGAGGTATTGAACCTCTCTTGCCGTGCTTTTCCCCAATAAATTTCTTTCAGGTGCTCGATCATATCATAAGCAACCATTTCCTCGTGTTGCTTTTGAAACTCAAGGTTCATAGAGGCAAGCATAAGACATCCAACGTCTACCATGTCATCGAGATACTTCCTGTAAACATCTCTATCAACCTTCGAGGCATTACCAAGTGGTTCATTAGGAAGAGGTTGTTCAATGACATATAATTTGCGTTCTTGTTTGAGGACAATCCTCAAGTTATGAAACCAGTCAAGGAAATTCAAACCATTCAATTTGTCCTTTTCAAGGATTGATCACAATGAATGTGAATTTGTGTTTGCAACCATAATAGATCTACAACAATGAAATATGCAAGTAAGTAAATTTACCAAGTTTATATTAATCTTTAAAAGGACTTTATTAAATGATGCTCCTATTATTTTGTTCAAAATTAATAACCTTCATATTTTAATTTTTGAAAGACTTTCTCGAAAGTTTTTCTAGTGGGTAAGGATCCATATTTCACCTCCTCTTAAGTCAGCTTTGGCTTTGCTATCAAGATTATTGTTATTTTGATCAGCAACACTTGCTAATTACATCACATGTAACTCTTAAATATTTGGTGAACAACTCTTGTTCAAATCATCTAATGGTTTATCCAAATTACTTGCGTCTAGGTTTCTAATCTTATTAGAGTAACCTAGTTAAGTAACTAACTAATGTTTTAACCAGCTAATATCACTTGCTTATTCTTCGTATTTAACCAAAATAGATACTAGTACTTCACTTTAGCAAAACTTACATAGTATCGATCGAGGCCTTAACGAGGGCAATGATTGGAAGGCAACGTCAACTTAATATTTTGATTGAGTGAAATTTATTAAAGTTGAATCTCACCAATTATGGTCTACTTTAGTCCATTTAGTCTTTTAATTGATCTCATCAATTATTGTTGTTTATTGTTATCAAATATTAACATACTTAAAATTTGGCATGTTTTAGACATCCATAGCATCTCATACATATATAAGTAAAGCAATAAATAAATGCAATAGTTATAGCCCATAAACTAATGTGGTACAATGGGAGAACCAAGAGGAAACCTAAAGGTGTAAGCTGCTTCACAAGCTTCTTCTCCACTTTAGTTGGCCCATCTTTCTTCTCGTCTAGCCCACAATAACTCATGTAATTTACAATTTGAAGAAACTCATTTCACATACGAGGTAGTAAAATGAGAAGAGAAATATAAGAGAAACGTAGTAAGGCAAGACACATAGGTCATATTTATAAAATTTACAACCTTTTCAAATGAGTTATTGGACTATACTATGTATTTCAAACACTGTGCATGTCAAACATAGCAGACGTAATAAAAGATGTTTTATCCAACATTTTTTAAAGTGAATCATTAAAAGCTCCTTCTACTTTTGTGACCTACACTCGAGGTCCTCGTTTTCATCTGGCTCAAAAAGCTCATGGTGCAACCCGCTTGGTGGAAGAAATAAATTGAGAAAAATAAAAGGCATCTATGATAGATGCAAATGAAGCTGGCCTAAAAATTAAATTGTAAGAACATCGGTACACCCCATGGCGCATCATAAAAATTAAATTTGGCGATGACATCTAGGGATCCATGTGTGAGGAATAAATTAGGGTGAGAAGGGTATGAATGATTACCTTTAATAGTCTGGAAAACCAAAGATAACTGTTGTGAAACTGATTATGCAATTGTATGTCAATTCCAAGCCGCTACGAAAAGTTTCAGCCTCTACATAATCCACCTAGTGTGACAACGAACGGCAAGAACTCTTTTAAATTTTTTAGAGAGAATTCACTATATAACAACTTTATTGCACACAAGTCAAGCTGTTACATGGCCTAGCACACGGGTGTGTGGGGCTATTTCGAGAGTTATACGGCTTGGCACATGGTGGTGTGACAAGACCATGTGACCTACTCAGAGAGTTACATAGGTAAGGACACGAGCTGGGACACGGCTGTGTGTCCCTATTTTGATTGTTACACTGCCTGAGACACGAGCTTGTTTCCTAGCCGTGTGAGGCACATAGCCGTGTGACCCCAACAGTCCTATTATTCCACCTTTTTCTTATTCTTTCTGATTGTTTCCAATTTGGTCCCGAATTGTTTCTAAGGTATTTCTAGGGTCTCGAGGGCTCAATTAAAGGATGTTATGTATGTGATTGAATGTATTTAGATTATGTCTGCAATGATGTATAAAATGAATGTTTTAATGTTCCATTTGTATGGTGATTCTCAGTAACCCTATTACAACGATGGATGCCGGTTAGGGGTGTTACACAAACAATTGGGAATCATTTATATATAACATTAAAATAGATACATGACATCTAAAACCTATCAATCATAGGTATTTTGTCCCTAAATCGAGGCTTCGAGGTCTTAAAAATAGCTTTGAGGCAATTCGAGACTAATTTGAAACAAATAAGAAGTTTTAAGAAAAATTTATAGGAACTGGAAAATATGGGTCACACGGCCATGTGGCCATCTATGTGAAATCACCCTAGGCTGTGTAATTTTCGAACAAGGGACACACGGCCGTGTCCTAGCTCATGTCCTCACTTGTGTAACTCACTGAGTATCCCTATACACCCGTGTGTCAGGCTGTGTGCTAGACCGTGTAACTTATAGATTTGAACACTGAGAAATTCACAAATTACACACGGCTGTGTAGCCAGGCCATGTGTCTCACATGGCCATGTGATGGCACATGTCCTAGGCCGTGTGAACCTAAAATCAAGCCATTTCATAACCAATTCATGCATAAGTAATCCATCCATTTATGCACACTTTCAAGGGACTTAAGCATCATTCAAATACACATAATCCTGCCATTTCAAACAACCTAATTCATCTAACCAATGTGCCATTCAAAGGCACCACAAATACATCAAAACATTACATACCAAAACAAGCCAACATGACCTTAGTTCATGCATAAAATCTAGTTTAGACACTTATCAAAACTTATCATAAATAACCATTTTCAAATTATCATAAATTACCAGAAACCTTATATACAAGCATTTGAAAGTTCCCAAAATGAAAATACTTGGTGAAGCATTAAAGCACACCAAACCAAACAAAACCTTCAAAACATAAACCTACCAAGACACTATTACAAAACATCCTATACATTTTAAAACCATAGATTTATCTATATATACATGCCATTACCCTAGGAGATACAAAACTACCAACTTAGATGGATAGTGTGAGTCAGATGATTGATCCTTCCAAAACATCAGGAACGATTATCTACAAAACAATCCACGAGAATCGATAAGCTTACATAACTTAGTAAGGACATAGTATAACATTTAATCTAAATAAAATTAGAAACAGTTCATATACTATATGATTCAGGGTTACCAAAGTATAAATAGGGCACCTATGTGCGTTTAAGGGTACTGAAGTACAAACAAGGGCATGTATGTGCATTCAGGGGTACCGAAGTACAAACAGGGGCATGTATGTGCATTCAGGGGTATCAAAGTACAAACATGGGCACCTATGTGCATTTAGGGGTATCGAAGTACAAAAAGGGGCACGTATGTGAATTTAGGGTACAAAAGTACAAATAAGGGCATGTATGTACGTTCAGGGGTACCAAAGTACAAACAAGGGCACGTATGTGCGTTTAGGGGTATTAAAGTACAAGTAGGGGCACATATGTGCATTATATAATAATTATCTATAAACATATTAACTAAAGAATAATAATATAAGATTACAAGTCAAACATTATTTACGTATTGAAATACTATGGACTTACCTACGATTTAATTCCGGTCAATATGCAGGGACTATTCCACTATTTTCTCTTTTCCTTGGTTATTGTCTCTTTGATTCAAATCTTGATCTATATAATAATTAAACACAATACATTCAATGCATATGACCCTTACCTTTTTATTAATTACACATTTTCCCTAAACTTTTATTACTTTTGCAATTTAGTCCTCTAACCCGAAAATCACCGAATTAACCATTTTCTAAGCTTCAAATTATAGTCAAATATATTAGGCCCTTTAATAGTCCATATTATACATCAAATTCACTATCAAACCTTGAAATTTTGACATTTTAACAATTCAATCCTTAAATCAAAATCTATCAAAAATCACTTTACAAAACAACCAAATACCACAATCAAAACTTCAAACACATAGCTATCATCAAAAACTTTCAAGATTCATTAATGAAACTTCTAAAAATTTTAACAAATTCAAACACAAAGGTACTGGCTAGCTGGATTTAGTTCCAAAGATATCAAAAACTTAAAAATTACAAGAAACATGTTTAAAATGAACTTACATGTAAGAAATTATTGATGGCCAAAATTCAAACCTTAAAAATGGTGTTCTTCCCCTTTGAAATTCGGCAACCAAGTCTCTTTAGGAAGATGATGTTTTATTTTTATTTTACTTAAATTTAATTACTAAATTACATTTTTGCCCATTAGTAAATCATTCAACTAAACCAAAACACAAACCTATAACCGTCCATTAAGATATAACATGTTATAATTACATATAAGTCCTCCCTCATTTAAGTGATTAAACTATTTGATTACCTAAACACAATAAGTACTAAATTGTGCACCTTTTCAATTAGTCTTTTTTGTTTAATTAACTATCTAAACGATAAAATTTCTCAACCAAATTTTAATACAACTATAATGACTCTGTAAATATTCTATAAATAATAGTTATGAGTTGACAGAATAGAAATTTGTGGTCCTGAAACCACTGTTCCATCATCACTGAAAAATGGGCTGTTACATTATAGTTGCAGGCTAGGAACAAGACAAGTGTGGCGGCTGAAGCAGTGGGAGATGTACATATTTATTTTTATAATTTTAGGAAGATTATTTTGAAATACGTTTTCTATGTACCAAGATTCAAAAGAAACTTAATTTCTATTGCATGTTTATATAAAGACAGCTTGACCGTGACTTTTAATAATGGAATTGCAATATTTAGAAATCATAGTCTTATCTATAATGGATGGATGTCAAATAATATTCATTTTATTAAACCAAAGATTTACACACTACTTGAGACTAAAATATCGAACAAAAGACTTAAAATTTCTCACTCTAATGAGGCTTACCTTTGACATTTGAGACTTGGTCAGATTAACAAATAAAGAAACCCTAGACTTCTGAAGGACAACATCTTAAGTTTACTTAAAGAAGTTGATCTTCCACAATGTGAATCTTGCTTAGAAGGTAAGATGACTAAGCGATCTTTTAATGCAAAAGGAATGATGGCCGAACAACCCCAAGAACTTATTCACACTGACATTTGTAGCCCTACGAGCGTCAGTGCAAGAGGTGGTTACGAGTATTACGTACCCTTTATTGATATGTGACAGCCCGATTTAGACCCTGATTAGAATGGTGGTTTCAGAACCACAAATTCGAGACAAAAAAATATTTTAAATTTATTTTCTGTGTTTATTTTGTGTGAATTTATCTTTGTGAAATTTTCGTGATTTGATTTTGTCATTTGGGTGTCCGATTAAACAAAAGGGCTTAACCGCATAAATTGAAAATTTGATAATTTTAATGGTAAGGACTGAATTAGTAATGGCTTTTAAAATGGAATCCCTTAAGTTGTAAATAGCCCATGTCTTTATAAGTGGTACAGTGGTAGGTAAAAATTTAATAGTTTTTATATTATTTTATTTAAGTTATACATATATGTAAAATTAAGCTTTCTTTTATAATAATATATTATGTGTATATTCATATATTTATATTATAATGCATGAAATTGAAAGCCAACTCATGTCCCTTAATTTATTTAAGAGACGAAAAAGGGTTTATAACATAAAGCTTGGTTATAATTTTAAAAGGGACAATTTAGGAAACCAAGTTATAAATTATATAATATATGTTATATGTTATATCATAATATTATCTTAAGTGCTCATATACTTCCATTGCCAAAACTTAAGCAAGAAAGAAAACAAAACAAAAAGCTAGGGTTCGGTTATATTCAGGCTTGATTAAGGTATGTGTTTAGCTCGATTTTTGATAATTTTTATGTTTTTGAGATCATTGCTTTGAGTACCACAAAACCCTTGCTTAAATTTTGAATTTTGATGAATATTTTAAGTTATGCCATTGATGAGAGCTTGTGATTTTTATTGTTTGATGATGAAATATGAGAGATAGGTGTTGGGTTAACATATTTTGTATTGGCATTTTTGATGATTTTGAATAATTAGGACTTAATTGAAAAAATAAAAGTTGAGGGACTAAATTGTGAAATTGATGGAAAATATGGACTTGTGTGTAAATAGGGAGCATTCGGCCTAGCTAGAGTGTAGGCAAATTTTGTGTATTTTGTGTTTTATGCAATAGGGACTAAATTGTAAAAATTGCAAATGTTAGGGCCAAAATGGTAATTTGTCCATTTGTGTGTTTTTGGACAAAAGTGAATGAAAATATGTTTGAATGAGCTTAATTTGAATGTTTTTAGATCAAGAACTAAAGAAATCAGATTTGGATCGGGAAAAAATGAAAGTTGTTGACTAGCTGCTCGATTCCGTTTTGTACCATCCAAGGTAAGTTTATAAGAAAATAGACGTATTTAATTGTAGTTAAATATTAATTGTACATGCTCTTATGAAATGTAGAAGTTTACATTTGGTATAGTCGAATATGGAAAGGCTTGTTTACTTCGTTTCTAAATTCGATTCGACCAAGCTATGATGTCTGGAAGCCTCGTATGAACCTTAGGAATAGCTAGGATACATATGTCATGCATAGGATTCTGATATATCTATGCGAGTAAGTCCATGGCATTGATTTGTATTTTCGATATGTGTTTACATTTAAGACCTTGTCTGGGACAGTGACATCGATATGTGTCTACATGTAAGACCACGTTTGGGACGTTGGCATTGTACGATATATGTGATAATCTGAGTGTCCTATCCGATTCTGAATCATTCATCGGGCAAAGGTAAATTGTGTACAAAGGTGTATTACGAGTTAAATGGCTAGGTATGAATTAACTTGATATCCACTTGAGCTAAGGTATGATAATACTATGAATCTTTGTTATGAATCATGTGTAATAGTAATAAAGAATTTGTGCAGTTGGTACATATATTTGCTTCGTGAACGAATAATATGTGAATCATTGAAATTTTTTTCTCTTAAAAAGATATGTATATGGGAGATGGTATATTCGACCATATATGAAACAAGTATATATGTGAATTCATTTGATGAATCTTAGGTTTATACATAAGAGTAAATGGTTGAGTGGTTTATTATGCCTATTGGGTTTGAAAGTTGGATATAATGCGTTAAATGATTATGTGTGTATTATGTGTGTATTCGACTTAGGTATACAAATATCTGAAAAAAAATAATTATGCATGTTGTAGGTTTGAGGTCGAGCATAGTAGTGTTAATGTAATTCAACTGGCTAAAATGGTTGATTATATTATTAATATGTTTATTTGTTTATAGCTTACTGTCTATATTGTTTCTGTTTTATAGATTAGAAGTCAAGCTGCAAGCTCGGGGATTGTCAACCAAGCTCGTCATACTATCCACAGTTTTGGTACTTTTAAATTAAACTTGAATTATGTCATGTATAGGCTAGTTTTGAGGTTAAATATTTTGGAAATGAATGTATATATAAAAACCATGCGAAGATGGCTAAAATTTATTATATAAATTTTGTCATGTTAGGCATGGGTTATGTTTATCTCGGTATTGTGGCTATGTGTTATGAATATATAAAATGTTTGTGATAAGTATTATGTGTTTGAGAGTGGCTTCCTTATACCGTTTAGATTTAGTCCTATATGTTTTATTATTTATACGTTTTGATGTGTTTGGATGAAATGGTCCAGTTAAATTGAGATTCGGTATATGTTTGTATAGATATTTATGCTTATAATAAAATGACTTGCTTGTGACTTGATAGTTGCCAGGAGAATGTTTTGATTTATAATGTGACATTGTAATATGTATATATGCGCTTTCAAGAAAAATATATATATAGATTCATGTGTTAGGTTTATTTTTACTTGTGTTTCGGCAAAGGTAACCCGTGTTAGTTAATTAGATGGAAGGCAAACATAGTTTTGTACAGATCTCTCATGATATATATATTACTATAATATTTATGGATTACTTGAGCAATTTAATTATTTAAGCTATTGACATGAATATTTGTACATGATATATAAACGTCACAAATAGATCAACAAAGACTATTATAGACTATTTAATTATTTGTAAGGAAATAATATGTGGTTGTTTATTCATGGTGTGTGAATGATATTTGTATAAATATAGAACTTTTTACGTATATACTACTCAAAGGTTATAAAAGTTTAAAAAAATGTTGCATGTTTCCTTGTTGGCTTTATTTGATTAATTAAATTATTGTTTCTTATGTAATATTTAATTGAAGCATGATAGTTGATTTAAAATTTTATTAGTTAAATTACGATAGAAGTTGATCTGAGATTTATTTTAACCGGTAACGCCTCATAACCCTAATCTAGCGACGGATATAGGATAGCGGTGTTACAATTTATTAGTATCAGAGCTACGGTTTGGTCAGATCTAGGATTAACTTAGCATGTGTGAGTTTAGCTATAGATGCCATAATTATATATTATGGTAGTGTGATGACTTCTGACATCTAAAATGTGTTTTCATATAGTAAATGGATCCCGACAGAGCTGTAGCTGATGATTTCAAAAGTGTAGTGCCTGCTCCCGCACAAGGGACAGCGCAGGCTGATTCTCGCCCGACTTCGAGTAATCCAAAAAGTGAGGCTAAACAATCCTTTTATCAAATGATGAATGACTGGTTTACTCAATATATCCGAACTAACCCGGCTATACAACAACCTCCACCCCCAACTAATCCATCTTTTTTCCTTGCTGTACCTCAAGTAAGTGATCCGTTGCGATTGAGTAGACCACCTGTTGATAAACTCAGAAAACATGGAGCTGAAGAGTTTAAAGCCACTGATGATGATGATGCTGAACGAGCTGAGTTCTGGCTTGATAATACCATCTGTGTATTTGATGAGTTATCCTGTACCTCAGATGAGTGTTTGAAATGTGCCATATCTTTACTTCGAGACACAGCATATCACTGGTGGAATACCCTAGTATCAGTAGTTCCGAGAGAGTAGGTGACCTGGGAATTCTTTCAGGCTGAGTTCCGTAAGAAATATATTAGCCAGAGATTTATCGACCAGAAGCATAAAGAATTTCTAGAGCTAAAACAAGGTCAGATGACTGTGACAGAATACAAGCGAAAATTTGTGAGACTCAATCGGTATGCCCGGGAGTGTGTTTCTACTGAGGCCATAATGTGTAAAAGTTTTGAAGATGGTCTGAATGAAGACATTATGTTGTTAGTTGGCATACTTGAGATAAAAGAATTAGTGGTACTTGTTGAGCAAGCTTGTAAAGCTGAGGAGCTCCGGAAAGAGAAAAAGAAAGCTGATTTTGAAGCTAGAGATTCGCGTAAGATTAAAATTAGATTCAATAAATAATCCCTGAATGCAAGGTATGACTCTTAATAATTTTAGTACAATTTATGGTGAATTTCTAAAGTCAAAACAGGGAATCTCGAATTCATTCAGACCCTGCTTCACAAGAATTCAAATATCACACAATATAGAATTCTTTTGCTTCCCCTGTTTCTTTGATGTGAAAATAGACTCATTAAGCTTTACTTTCATATATCATTTGCATTTTTATTCAACTTCCACAATTTTTAGTGAATTTTCAAAGTCATGAAACTGCTGCTGTCCAACACTGTTTTACCACTAAAATTCATTCTTACATAATTCGACTTAATCAATTTTGTCTTATCGAAATTCACCCAATTATCGAGCACATTGCTCATAATTTTTCATAAACATATACCTACACTTATTCATCATATAATCATGTTCAATTGTATTTTTACTTAATCGATTTTCCCATTGAACTCTTCGGAATAATAACTGATACTCAATTTCCTGCACATATTTTCACACTTGTAGCCAAAGGTATCTAGTACGCATAGTAGCCTGCACATAGTACTACACATGCGACCAATTATCAAGTACACGTAGCAGCCTGCACTTAGTACTACACACGTGACCAATTATCCGGTACACGTAGTAGCCTGCACTTAGTATTACACACGTGACCCAACCATCTGATACACGTCGTAGCCTGCACTTAGTAGCCTGCACTTAGTACTACACACGTGATCACAGTTTTCGGGTACGCATAGTAGCCTGCACTTAGTACTACACATGCGACCTCACAATAGATCATTCGTATCGTTTTTATTCTGAAGGTTCAATCGGGAAATTCCTCACTTTTCAACATTTTACTAAATTGTCCGTAATCAATTTAAATTCATAATTTACATCAAATAACCATTTGATAGGCAGCCACATTTCATATGATATCAAAATATAATAACATAAAAAGAATCAATAGATTATTTATGTACGAATTTACTCGAAGTGTCGATCTCACTATCCATAGTACCAATTGTCCATTCATAGTATAATAAGACACAACTCAAATATCAAATCAGCTTTTAAGAATTTACATAACATATATCACATATTTCATATATCACTTGTCATGTATCTTCATTTTCTTGCATTTCATGTAACATTCTTTCATGTCATATTTCCACATCATAAACACCATTCCATCAACGTTTCCAATATATTAAATCATAAAATATATGCAATAATAGTAAGAAATATAATTCAAACATAACATTGCATTATTATTATCATACGAACTTACCTCGATCCAGAAACAGCAATTTACCATTTTAGTCCATAACCTTGTATTTTCCCGATTTAAGCCCAAATCTCGATTTCCTTAATCTATAATATCACATTTAGCCTAATAATTAGTCACACTATTCATACGGGTCCAAAAATCATATTTTTAAAAATTTTCATTTTGACCCCTAAACTTTTGCATATTTGCACTTTTGCCCTAAGGTTCTGAAATTAAACTTCATCCTATTTTCTTATGTTTTATGACATGCTAATCATTTTTCCGTTCTATGGTAATATCAAATTCTCACTCTAACATGTACTTATGACTATTAGGTATTTTTACTGATTAAGCCCTTTTGCTCGTTTTCACTTAAAACCGAGTAGCACAAGTTGTCTAACATAAATTAAAACCTCATATTCTATCATAAAACACCAAAATACACAAATTTCACCTATGGGTATTTTTCCAAATATGAACCCCAGGTTGAATTATTGCTAGCATAAGCTAAATTAAGTTACCAGGACTCCAAAAACGTCAAAATCATTAAAAACGAGGCTAGAACGGACTTACAATCGAGCTTGGAAGCTTGGAAAACCTAGCCATGGAGTCTCCCTTGGTATACACGTCCATGGTGAAGAAGATGAGCAAAATTGGCTTTTAATTTTGTATTTTAATTCATTTTACCCCTAATGACCAAAATGCCCTTACTACTAAACTTTCAAAAAAATTCATTCATGTCCAATATTTGTCCATAAACTTTGAAATTTGTAAAATTTATATTTAAGACCTCCTAATTAATATTTCAAAGCAATTTCATACTAGAAACTTCTAGAATGCAAGTTTTGCAACTTATTCAATTAGTCCCTAACTTCAAATTAAACACTTTATGCATAAAATTTCTTCACGAAATTTTCACACAATCATGCAATCATATCATAGACCTCAAAATAATCATAAAATAATTATTTCTATCTCAAATTTGTGGTCACGAAACCACTATCCCAGTTAGGCCCTAATTCGGGATATTACAATTCTCCCCCTCTTTAGGGATTTTCGTCCCCGAAAATCTTACCAGAAAAGTGGTCTTCACTTAGATTTCTCAATTCCATATTCAGTGTTGAAGAACTTTCACTTAGGCGGTGCCTCCAATATATCTTTTTAGTTTCTCATATATTATGAAATTCATTATCAGAAGTCGATCCTCAATGTACTCTTTTAGTTTGCTACTCACTATCACATTTTCCTCTTTCCGCTACAAAAATAATTCTGATATAACCTCGAAAATAATCCTTTCTTCTAGTTACAAAACAATTCATCATGCCATCCTTTACTATTCATTCATTACGTTAATCAAAACTGTCTCAATTGCATTAGCTCAAGTACCAAAATATCTCAATTGAAGACATTAACTATAATTGACTTTCTTGAGAGAAGTAATCCACCAAACCGATTGAAACTCGTACTTTTATCACTTATACCTTTATTGTTGTCAAACCTTACACGAAAATTAGAAAAATCCCAATACTAAAATCACCACATCACCCAAATCAAATCAGAAGTATAGCCATACTTGACATGATTATCACGAGTTGAAGAATGCACTCCGAACATGAGTCATAGTTGACAAATTACGAAAAAAAGATAACAAGAAAACCGAATAAAAAAATCCAAGATAGAAAACCCAGAATAAAGAAATCCAGAATAAAGAAACCCAAGATACGATACTATGCCGGAAAATTGAAAACCAAACTCATAGGAAAATATAGAAGATCCCAATAATTCTTCAGAGAAAAGAAATCCAGTAGAAAACATCATTTAGTCTCACTGGAATCAAATGCAACAAGAATAATGTATCTTCCCATATATATACATATCAAATGGAACATCAAGTAGAAGAAACATAATCATAGTATCATACATATTCTCTCATCAATTTTTTTATCAGGCAGAATATAATAGAATGCCCGAAGGAATAGAGCAATATAAATTATAAACCAGTCAGGCTACCAATGCTTTCATTTAACATCAGGATTAGAAAACATCCCCATATAACAAGAATTTCTTTAAAAGATCAATAACCATAGAAATATTTTTAGGAACGGATAAACACATAGAACATCTTAGAAGAAACTGCTAAAATCTGTCCAACAGTAACTGTCACACTCAGATATTACACATTTCAGATATCATTTCCCCAACTATTTTTGCCATCACAAATTTCATAGTACTTTTCACTAAAGAAGACTAGTTTTGAATAAATTTTTATTTGCACTTTTCTCGACCTTGTACCTTAGTAATTCAATTTATCAAAATAAATTTCTTCTCTAACTGGAACAGTGCATAACTCCAATAATCCTTATGCCAATCTGATACTTTTCTAGCTTTGACTTTACTTATCAATTCATTCTTCAATCTCTAATCATATTTATAATTATTCTAGCACTGAACTCTTTGGTTTCTCAACCGGAAACTTATTCAGTATAAATCTCATGAAATTCCATTATAAAACACCACTTTGGTAAGGGGAAAGGGGTCGTAGGGCCTCTGATTCAACTCTCATATACATATACATGTAACACAGTTTTCTTCATAGCAACCATATCTCAATCATGTTATTCATTTCGAGTAACTAACATTCATATTGATTTAATGCTCACTTTCCAGTTATCTCATTTGGTCAAGTATAATTATGCATGCATCCTATGTTTTCTAGATAGCTTGACTTATCCATTCATCTACTCGAACAAATCATACTCATGACATCATATAAGGGTTAAACAAACATAGATATTTATATCATAATCACAACTTTCATTTCGTGCATCATCATATACATATAATTACAATCACATAATTCAGTCCAAACAATTTAACATAGATAAATTCATTTCATTATAATCATTTATCTCATAAAAATATCATTGACATTCATCAACATTCAACGTTCAATCAAGGCAATGACATTTTCATTCATATCATGACATTAGGAACTTTTACTCATACTTCTACGAATTTCTATTTATCCCGTTCATCTTATCAAGTAAGCCAAGTGCACTACATCATATGAGCATCAAGCAAGTATAAATGACCTTTCATCTCACGTGTTATCATTTATATATATATCATAAAATTTTATTCATACTTTTCTAAATTGAGACTCATCATAATCGTAATTTTATTCAAACACCTTCGCATCACATTGAACATGGTCAGTGCAGCTCGGTTGGAGAGTACCTCTGTCTAAGCAAGACGGTGCTCATACGCGTCGGGAGACATCACACTATCACGGATCAGTGGCATGTATAGCTAGACTTTTACACATGTTAGGTTAGTCCAAGAACCGACTAAGCCATAGCTCTGATACCACTAAATGTAACATCCCTTACCCATATCCAAGGCCGGAATAGAGTACGAGGCATTACCATACTTAACAATACACATAGATGAAAATCGAGCCATAAAATTTCATTTAATTCAAAACTTTTCGAACACATGCATAACAAACAAAGCTAACTATATCATCACATCAAAACATAGGACATGGCACGATTAATTAAACTTATAAACCATAATGGATAAGGACCACATCTTATGATTTTATACGATAACTAAATGCAGACTGATACGTATGGTCAAAATCATAATAAAAATACATATCACAAACCAACTTCCTATACATGCCACTCACTTGATATTTCTAATATTTGAATTAATGTTCCCAAAAATGATAGTTTGATAGTGTGATTTTACCTCCGACGATCTCCAACCCCGAGCCGACCTACCAATAGTAAAGAAATGGAGAGGATGGGTAAGCTTTTAATTGTTTAAGCTAAGATTAAAATAAGATTCAATAAAGAATCCCTGAATGTAAGGTATGACTCTCAATAATTTTTTTACAATTTATGGTGAATTTCTAAAGTTAGAACAGGGAATCTCGAATTCATTCAGACCC
Organism: Gossypium hirsutum; assembly: GCF_007990345.1. Lineage (NCBI taxonomy): Eukaryota > Viridiplantae > Streptophyta > Magnoliopsida > Malvales > Malvaceae > Gossypium > Gossypium hirsutum. The sequence continues at coordinate 58,266,764 of NC_053427.1, forward strand.
TGTTTCACAAGAATTCAAATATCACACAATATAGAATTCTATTGCTTCTCCTGTTTATTTCATGTGAAAATAGACTCATTAAGCTTTATTTTCATATATCATTTGAATTTTTATCCAACTTCCACAATTTTTAGTGAATTTTCAAAGTCATGCAACTGCTGCTGTCCAACACTGTTTTACCACTAAAATTCATTCTTACATAATTCCACTTAATCAATTTTGTCTTATCGAAATTCTCCCAATTATCGAGCACATTGCTCATAATTTTTCATAAACATATACCTACACTTATTCATCATATAATCATGTTCAATTGTATTTTTACTTAATCGATTTTCTCGTTGAACTCTTCGGAATAATAACTGATACTCAATTGTCTGCACATATTTTGACACTTGTAGCCAAAGCTATCTGGTACGCATAATAGCCTGCACATAGTACTACACATGCGACCAATTATCCGGTACACGTAGTAGCCTGCACTTAGTACTACACACGTGACCAATTATCCGGTACACGTAGTAGCCTGCACTTAGTACTACACACATGACCTAACCATCTGATACACGTAGTAGCCTGCACTTAGTACTACACATGCGACCTCACAACAGATCATTCGTATCGTTTTTATTCCGAAGGTTCAATCTGGAAATTCCTCACTTTTCAAAATTTTACTAAATTGTCCGTAATCAATTTAAATTCATAATTTACATCAAATAACCATTTGATAGGCAGCCACATTTCATATGATATCAAAATATAATAACATAAAAAGAATCAATAGATTATTTATGTACGAATTTACTCGAAGTGTCGATCTCACTATCCATAGTACCAATTGTCCATTCATAGTTTAATAAGACACAACTCAAATATCAAATTAGCTTTTAAGAATTTACATAACATATATCACATATTTCATATATCACTTGTCATGTATCTTCATTTTCTTGCATTTCATGTAACATTCTTTCATGTCATATTTCCACATCATAAACACCATTCCATTAACTTTTCCAATATATTAAATCATAAAATATATGCAATAATAGTAAGAAATATAATTCAAACATAACATTGCATTATTATTATCATACAAACTTACCTCTATCCAGAAACAACAATTTACCATTTTAGTCCATAACCTTGTATTTTCCCGATTTAAGCCTGAATCTCGATTTCCTTCATCTATAATATCACATTTAGCCTAATAATTAGTCACACTATTCATACGGGTCCAAAAATCATATTTTTAAAAATTTTTATTTTGACCCCTAAACTTTTGCATATTTTCACTTTTGCCCCAAGGTTCCGAAATTAAACTTCATCCTATTTCCTTATGTTTAATGACATGCTGATCATTTTTCCCTTCTATGGCAACATCAAATTCTCACTCTAACATGTACTTATGACTATTAGGTATTTTTACCAATTAAGCACTTTTGCTTGTTTTCACTTGAAACCGAGTAGCACAAGTTGTCTAACATAATTTAAAACCTCATATTCTATCATAAAACACCAAAATACAGAAATTTCACCTATGGGTATTTTTCCAAATATGAACCCTAGGTTGAATTATTTCTAGCATAAGCTAAATCAAGTTACCGGGACTCCAAAAACGTAAAAATCATTAAAAATGAGGCTAGAACGGACTTACAATCGAGATTGGAAGCTTGGAAACCCTAGCCATGGAGTCTCCCTTGGTATACACGTCCATGGTGAAGAAGATGAGCAAAATTGGCTTTTTAATTTTGTATTTTAATTAATTTTACCCCTAAATGACCAAAATGTCCTTACTACTAAACTTTCCAAAAATTCCATTCATGTCCGATATTTGTCCATAAACTTTGAAATTGGTCAAATTGCTATTTAAGACCTCCTAATTAATATTTTAAAGCAATTTCATACTAGGAACTTCTAGAATGCAAGTTTTGCAACTTATTGAATTTAGTCCCTAACTTCAAATTAAGCACTTTATGCATAGAATTTCTTCACGAAATTTTCACACAATCATGAAATCATATCATAGACCTCAAAATAATCATAAAATAATTATTTATATCTCATATTTGTGGTCATAAAACTACTATTCCGATTAGGCCCTAATTCGGGATATTACAGTTGTTGTGAACTGCAAAAGAAAGACCATTGATCTTCGGAGCTAGAATGATAAAGTTATTCAGATTGAATCTTGTGATTTTGTATGGTTTACCAACAGTGATCTCTTAGATGGTAGCTCAAAAATATGTGAGAAAGGGTGTGAAGCTTATTTTGACTATGTGCTCGACAGTAAAGTGGCTGAAAGAAACATTGAATCAGTACCTGTCGTATGTGAGTATCCGAATATGTTTCTAAAAGAATTATCGGGTTTGCCATCTATTTGGGAAGTAGAGTTTGGTATTGAGTTAATGCCTGGGACGACTCCGATATCCATAGCTCTATATAGAATGGCACTTATAGAGTTAAAAGAATTAAAAGCTTAGTTGCAAGAATTGACAGATAGAGGTTTCGCGCGACCGAGTTTCTCTCCTTGGGGTGCACCGGTGTTGTTTGTAAAAAAGAAAGATGGAACTATGAGAATGTGCATCGGTTACAGACAGCTTAATAAGGTGACTATAAAGAATAAGTATCCGTTGCCACGGATTGATGATCTGTTTGACCAACTGAAAGGGGCCACAGTATTTTCAAAGATAGATTTGAGATAAGGCTACTATCAGTTGCGAGTTAAAGATTTAAATGTTCCAAAGACTACTTTCAGAACGAGGTACAGACACTATGAGTTTTTGGTTATGCCTTTCAGACTCACTAATGCACCTGATGTTTTCATGGATTTGATGAATCAGATCTTCAGACCGTATCTGGACCGATTTGTAGTTGTGTTTATAGATGACATTCTGATCAACTCTCGTAGTAAAGTTGAACATGCTGAGCATTTGAGACTTATATTGCAGACATTGTGAGATAAACAGTTGTATGCGAAATTCAATAAATGTGAGTTCTGGCTATGTGAAGTTAGTTTCTGGGTCATGTGGTATCGGCATCAGGTATTCGAGTTGATCCAAGCAAAATTTTGGCTATACTGGATTGGAAACCTTCGAAGAATGTTTTTGAAGTCCGAAGCTTTCTAGGACTTGCTGGTTATTACAGACGATTCGTGAAAGGTTTCTCTATGATCGCAGCTCCGATGACAAAGCTACTGCTGAAAGATGTTAAGTTCGAGTGGTCAGAGAAGTGTCAAAAAAGTTTTGATCAGTTGAAAGCTCTTCTGACTAAAGCTCCAGTGCTAGTTCATCCAAAATCAGGTAAATAATTTGTTATTTATAGTGATGCATAATTAAATGGTTTAGGCTGTGTTCTGATGCAGAAAGGTAGAGTGATAGCTTATGCCTCGAGACAGTTAAAGCCGCATGAAAACAACTATCCCACACATGACTTGGAACTGGTAGCCATTGTGTTCGCTTTGAAAATTTGGCGTCCCTATCTGTTCGGTGAGAAATGTCATGTTTATTCTGATCATAAAAGCCTGAAATATTTGATGACTTAGAAAGATCTGAAGTTGAGACAACGTCGATAGTTAGAATTGCTAAAAGACTATGAGCTTGTGATTGACTATCACCCGGGAAAGGCTAACGTTGTTGCTGATGCTTTAAGTCAGAAGTCACTATTTGTTTTGCGTGCAATGAATACGCATATGGCCATGTCAAATGATGGTTCAATAGTAGCTGAATTGAAAGATAGACCATTATATGTTCAAAAAATATGTGATGCCTAGAAGGTTGATAATGAATTGATTGCAAAACGAGCTCAGTGTGAGACGAATGTTGATTCAGAGTTTAGAGTTGGTGCTGATGACTGTTTGAGATTCAAGGACCGAATATGCATTCCGAGGAATACAGAATTGATCCAGATGATTTTGAATGAAACTCATAGTAGTTAGTTATCTATTCATCCAGGAAGTACAAAGATGTATAATGATTTGAAACAACTTTACTGGTGGCATGGTATGAAGCGAGACATCTCCGATTTTGTTGCAAGATGTTTGATCTGTCAACAAGTAAAAGCCGAGCATCAAGTACCTTCAGGATTACTTCAACCTATCATGATACTAGAATGGAAGTGGGACAGAGTTACGATGGATTTTGTATCTGGTTTACCATTGACACCGAGCAAGAAAGATGCAATCTGGGTTATTGTTGATAGATTGACTAAATTAGCTCATTTTGTTCCGATACGTACAGATTACTCACTTGATAAGCTAGCTAAATTGTATGTTTCTCAGATTGTGAGATTACATGATATGCCTATATCCATTGTTTTGGATCAAGATCCGAGGTTTACATCGCGATTTTGGAAGATACTGCAAGATGCACTAGGTATGAAATTACATTTCAATACTGCTTACCATTCGCAAACAGATGGCCAGTCTGAGCGAATCATTCAGATACTTGAGGATATGTTGAAATGTTGCATTCTTGAGTTCGAAGGTACGTGGGAATGATATCTACCTTTGATTGGATTTTCCTATAATAACAGCTATCAATCGAGTATCAAAATGGCACCTTACGAAGCATTGTATGGTCGTAAATGTAGTATGCCATTGTACTAGACTGAGCTTAGTGAAAATAAGATACACGGGGTTGACTTGATCAGAGAAACCAAGCAGAAAGTGAAAGTGATCCGTGAAAGTTTCAGAGCAGCGTTAGATCATCATAAATCTTATGTGGACTTGAAATGTAAAGAAATAGAGTTTTAGATCAGAGATGAAGTCTTTTTTAAAGTCTCACCGTGGAAGAAAATACTCAGATTTGGTCGTAAAGGAAAATTGAGTTTGAGGTTTATTGGGTCGTATGAAGTTATAGAGCGTATCGGGCCAGTTGCTTACAGATTATCGTTGCCACCTGAGTTAGAAAAGATCAACAACATATTCCATGTTTCGATGCTTCGGAGATATCGATCTGACCCTTCTCATGCAATCAATCCGTCTGAGGTTGAAATTCAACCTGATATGACATATGAAGAAGAACCGATTCGTATTTTGACTCGTGAGACTAATGAGTTATGGAATAAAAAGATTTTGTCAGTTAAAGTATTATGGCATAAGCATGGAGTTGAAGAAGCAACATGGGAGCCAAAAGTTGCAATGAGAGAATGTTATCCGAACCTATTCATTGGTAAGATTTTCGGGGACGAAAACCCCTAAAGGGGGAGAGTTGTGACATCCTGATTTAGACCCTAATTGGAATGGTGGTTTCAAAACCCCAAATTCGAGTCAGAAAAATATTTTAAATTTATTTTCTGTGTTTATTTTATGTGAAATTTTCGTGATTTAATTTTGTCATTTGGGTGTCCGATTAAATAAAAGGGCTTAATCACAAAATTGAAAATTTGATAGTTTTAATGGTAAGGACTGAATTAGTAATGGCTTTTAAAATGGAAACCCTTAAGTTGTAAATAGCCCATGTCTTTATAAGTGGTACGGTGGTAGGTAAAAATTTAATAGTTTTTATATTATTTTATTTAAGTTATACATATATGTAAAATTAAGCTTTATTTTATAATAAGATATTATATGTGTATATATATTTATATTATAATGCATGAAATTGGAAGCCAACTCATGGCCATTAATTTATTTAAGAGACGAAAAAGGGTTTATAACATAAAGCTTGGTTATAATTTTAAAAGGGTAATTTAGGAAACCAAGTTATAAATTATATAATATATGTTATATGTTATATCATAAAATTATCCTAAGTGCTCATATATTTCCATTGGCGAAACTTAAGCAAGAAAGAAAACAAAACAAAAAGCTAGGGTTCGGTTATATTCAGGCTTGATTAAGGTATGTGTTTAGCTCGGTTTTTGATAATTTTTATGTTTTTGAGATCATTGCTTCGAGTACTACAAAACCCATGCTTAAGTTTTGAATTTTGATGAATATTTTAAGTTATTCCATTGATGAGAGCTTGTGATTTTTATTGTTTGATGATGAAAAATGAAAGATAGGGCGTTGGGTTAACATATTTTGTATTTGAATTTTTGATGATTTTGAGTAATTAGGACTTAATTGCAAAAATAAAAATTTGAGGGACTAAATTGTGAAATTGATGGAAAATATGGACTTGTATGTAAATAGGGAGCATTCGACCTAACTAGAGTGTAGCCAAATTTTGTGTATTTTGTGTTTTATGCAATAGGGACTAAATTGTAAAAATTGCAAATATTAGGGGCAAAATGGTAATCTGCCCATTTGTGTGTTTTTGGACAAAAGTGAATGAAAATATGTTTGAATGAGCTTAATTTGAATGTTTTTAGATCAAGAACTAAAGAAATCGGATTTGGATCGGGGAAAAACGAAAGTTGTTGACTAGCTGCCCGATTCCGTTTTGTACTGTTCGAGGTAAGATTAGAAGCAAATAGACGTATTTAATTGTAGTTCAATATTAATTGTACATGTTGTTATAAATGTAGAATTTACATTTGGTATAGCTGAATATGGAAAGGCTTGTTTACATCATTTCTAAATTTGATTCGACCGAGCTACGACGTTCGAATGCCCCATATGATCCTTAGGAATAGCTAGGATACATATGTCATGACATAGGATTTCGAAATATGTGTGCGAGTAAGTCCATGGCATCGATTTGTGTTTTCGATATGTGTTTACGAGTAAGACCCTGTCTGGGACAGTGGCACTGATATGTGGCTACATGTAAGACCACGTCTGGGACGTTAGCATTGTACGATATATGTGATAATCTAAGTGTCCTATCGATTCCAAATGGTTCATCGGAAAAAGCTAAATTGTGTACAGAGTTGTATTACAAGTTAAATGGCCAGGTATGAATTAACTTGATACCCAGTTGAGCTAAGGTATAATAATACTATGAATCTTTGTTGTGAATCATGTGTAATAGTAATGAAGAATTTGTGCAGTTGGTACATGTATTTGGTTCATGAACGAATAATATGTGAATCATTGAAATGTTTTTCTCTTAAAAAGATGTGCATATGTGAGATGGTATATTCGGCCATATAAGAAACAAGTATACATGTGAAGTCATTTGATGAATCTTAGGTTTATACATAAGAGTAAATGGTTGAGTGGTTTATTATGCCTATTGGGTTTGAAAGTTGGATATAATGTGTTAAATGATTATGTGTGTATTCGACTTAGGTATACAAATGTCTAAAAAAAATGATAATTATGCATGTTGTAGGTTTGAGGTCGAGCATAGTAGTGTTAATGTAATTCAACTGGTTAAAGTGGTTGATTATATTATTGATATGTTTATTTGCTTATAGCTTACAAAGCTATCATAGCTTACTGTGTATATTGTTTCTGTTTTATAGATTAGAAGTCAAGCTGCAAGCTCGGGGATCGTTAGCCAAGCTCGTCACACTATCCATAGTTTTGGTACCTTTAAACTGAACTTGAATTATGGCATGTATAGGCTGGTTTTGAGGTTAAATATTTTGGAAATAAATGTATATATAAAAGCCATGTGAAGATGGCTAAAATTTATTATATAAATTCGGCCAAGTTAGGCATGGGTTATGTTTATCTCGGTTTTGTGGCTATGTGTTATGAATATATATAATGTTTGTGATAAGTACTATGTGTTTCAGAGTGGCTTGCTTATACCGCTTAGATTTAGTCCTATATGTTTTATTATTTATAATTTTTGATGTGTTTGGATGAAATGGTCTAGTTAAATTGAGATTCGGTATATGGTTGTATAGATATTTATGCTTATAGTAAAATAACTTGCTTGTGACTTGATAGTTTCTAGGATAATGTTTTGATTTATAATGTGACATTGTAATATGCATATATGCGCTTTCAAGAAATATATATATTCATGTGTTAGGTTTATTTTACTTGTGTCTCGGCAAAGGTAACCCTTGTTGGTTAATTAGATGGAAGGCACACATAGTTTTGTACAAATCTCTCATGATATATATATTACTATAATATTTATGGATTACTTGAGTAATTTAATTGTTTGAGCTATTGACATGAATATTTGTACATGATATGTAAACGTCACAAACAGATCAACAAAGACTATTATAGACTATTTAATTATTTGTAAGGAAATAATATGTGGTTGCTTATTCATGGTGTGCGAATGATATTTGTATAAATATAGAACTTTTTACGTATATACTGCTCAAAGGTTATAAAAGTTTTTTGTTTTAAAAATTGTTGCATGTTTCCTTGTTGGCTTTATTTGATTAGTTAAAATCTTATTTCTTATGTAATATTAAATTGAAGCATGATAGTTGATTTAAAATTTTATTAGTTAAATTACGATAGAAGTTGATCTGAGATTTATGTTAACCGGTAACACCCCATAACCCTAATCCGGTGACAGATACATGATAGGGGTGTTACATGATAACTATTCCAGATATGGGTATATATACATGATGCACAGCAAGAGTGGTCCTTTGATAAATTTTAAGAGTTTTGTGCAAAAGCGGAGAAACAACTAGGTTTACCCATAAAGTCCCTTCGGCCTAATTGAGGTAGGAAATATTTATCTGATGAATTCTTAAGGTACCTCATAGAGAATAGGATTCTATACTAATTAATTGTGTCGGGCACTTTACAACAGAATGGCGTGGAAGAGAGAAGGAATCAAACATTGTTAGACATGGTACATTTGATGTTAAGTCTTTTGAAGTTGTTAATCTCTTTTCGGGATATGTTGGAAAAATAGCTTGCTATATTTTGAATAATGTGTGAACTAAGGCAGCATTGAAAACTCCATACATATTCTGGCATGGGAGGAAGCCAAGACTAAAATATTTAAAGATTTGGGGATGCCCAGCCTAGGTATTGGATAAAGATGTGAGGAACTTGGACTCACGGACAACATTGTGCATGTTTGTAGGATATCCAAAGGAAACAAAGGGTTGTTTGTTTTATAACTTGAAATAGCAAACAATTATAGTGTCAACTTATGTTACTTTCCTTGAATAAATTTACATGAATGACTTCAAACCTCGGAGTAAAAAGGTATTCAAGAAGATTCCAGGAAATATACAAAACCCTATGGAAATGGTTCAAGAACTAACTCCTAATAGTAGACATGCAAACGATCAGCAGAATGGGGTGCTTCATCACAGTGAGAGGGTCTCTCGTAGGCCTTAGTTCTTCCAATCTAGTGGAAATGTTCTTAACACCAAGTATTCCGATTAGGAAGATGATGCTTCATTCACATATGACAAAGTGATGCAGAGTGTTGAATCCAAGTTCTAGGAAATAGCTATAAAAGCTAAGATCGACTCTATGTATTCCAACTTAGTGTAAGAACTTGTAGACTTACCAGAAAGGATAAAACCCGTATGGTGTAAGTGGATCTACAAGAGGAAAAGAAATATGGATGCAAAAGTGGAAACTTATAAGGCTAGACTTGTAGCAAAAGGTTATACTTAGAAAGATGTATTGATTATAAAGAAACCTTCTCGCTGGTTATCATGCTCAAGTCAATCCACTTATTACTATCCATTGCAGTGACTCTTAATTACGAGATTTGGCAAATGGATGTCAAGAAAAATTTTTTGAATGGCTATCTTGAAGAGAGCATCTACATTATGCAACCCAACAGATATATAGCTAAAGAAAATGAGCATAAAGTTTGCAAATTTCTTACAATCATATATAGACTCAAGCAAGCATCCCGCTCATGAAATCAAAGATTTGATCAAGCGACCAAGATGTTTGGATTTGGGAAAAACATAGATGAACCTTGCGTTTACAAATGTTTAGAGGATGGAAAGGTGGTCTATCTTGTTCTATATGTTGATGACATTCTACTCTTGAAACTTTTTTAGAGATAATCTCCCAAGACGTCTGCTAGACCTTTTTGCTTATTTTTCTTTTAAAACACTCTTACCCTAATTCAGGATTTTTTGTATCCATATATTGAAAATGAAATAATCCTATAGAGAACATATGGAAAGCATTAAGAAGTTATATTCTTTCCAAACAGAATTACAACTTCCATGTTTCAATTTTTGACCGAAATCATAATTATAATAATTTTAGTAAACTATATACTGTTAAAATTTTATATGAATCAAATTCATATATTAATTTTAACTATGTTTTCTATTTGTGTACAACAAGCTTGTACATTGAATTCGTTTAGTATTTAACTGTCAAATTAAATTAATTCAATAATTAATTTAATTCATGCGACAGCTAACCATAATATCAACTGTGTTTGGATTTTGTTCGTTTTAATCATAAGGTGTGACCCTGTAGGTTCTTGTAATGTTAGTGGTAATACTAGAACATTTCTAATAATATAAGTAATGAGTGGCATCTAGCAATGCATCATTACTACCTAAGTTACAAGAAGTCATAATTCAACATATCCTTTCTGTGACAAACCTTTCATGTATTACATCTTTTTGTCCTTTATATCTAGAATGGACACAAGTCATGGAACAATCACTCTTGCATAATCCAATCTCATGTTTCTTGATATCTCAAGTAGACTACAATAAACAAATAGGTATGATATCTCATATCAACTTATTCGAGCATGGCCATGCATTTCTAGTCTCACTCAATAAAGTGGCCTAAAATATTGCTCCCATTATGTACGAGGAACAAATCCCATATTTATCAACCATATCCCAGTACATAGACTGTGACATATCAAATCTTAGACTTTTCAATACAACCTGTTACGAAAGATGTTTGACTATATCAAAATATATGACTCACAATGTTTGGATAATGATATCTAAAGTCTAAGAATCATATACATAGTTATCACTATGAGTAATGTTGTGACTATTACCTAATAATCCAATAAATATACTCATAGCGGGTTAGTCCTGTAACGCCCTAATTTTCGGGAATTCTGTGTATGTTGGCAAAATTTAAAATTTTTGTGTTCTGTCTGTTTGGCGTAGGTTTAATTATGTTAGTGGGCCTCTAGAAGGCCCAAGCTTAAATTAAAACTCGGTAATTTTAGTTAATTTTAGTTCCGTAAGAAAAAAGGGTTCTGGTTAACTGGGCTTTTAAGTATTAATTGGGTAAAATAAAACATAAAGAAGCAGGTGGCAGAGTGGCATGTGATGCCACTGGGAAGGTTATAAAAGTGATGTGTGGATGCTAGGGAGAACCAAGGTTCAAGTCGCAATGGGAGCATATTAAGGGAATTATTTTTTATGTTTAGAAAGGGTAAGTAATGGAATTCAAGTAAAAGACTGTCAGGAGGAGTTTGAGTTGCTCAGGTGATTGAGTAAGGAGGGGATAAGGGAGAGGATTTAGGATATGATTAGGGAGAGTAGTGTTGGCCAAATGGTGGACTCTTGAGGAGCAAGAGTTGGCCGGCCAAGGGTTTTTCTTTAGGGGGCAAGTTTCAGCTAGGTCGAATGCCAAGGATAAGTTCGGCATTAGGGGTAAGTTGTGCCGTTTTCTGACCATCCTTCCTCCTCTTCTCTTTTTTTTTTTTATTTTTCTCTCCATCTATTTTCTCCTCTTCTTTTCTCCATAGCCGAATCCTTTTACCACTATACTCTACACCACTTTCTTACTATTATTTTTAAGCCTTACAGCCGAATACCACAAAAGCCGAAATCCCGAAAGTTCATTTGTCTGTGCCGAATTCTCCTAGAAAAAACCTACTGATTTTTCTTCATCCTTTTTGATCAATTCTTTCTTTTTCTAAACCCCAAACCTCTGTCGACAAAGCCACTACAAAACCCTCATCTTTTCTTCACTGTTACAAAAAAAGTCGAAAACGCATAGCCATAGGGACATAGCCAAATTCTAAGATCACTAAAGGCTCGATGTTTGTTATCATTTGAGGGGTTAGATCTGCATCAGAATTGAGTAGGAGTGAATTGGAATCATTGACTGAAGGAACCGATGGTAAGTTTTTGAACTTAATTTTTATTTTAGGTTTTAGAAAAAGCCGAAACCCCTAAAGGTTAGGGAGGCTGTCGATTTGGGTTTGTAGCTCTAAGGGTTGTTATAACTATTTTATTTTGATAATAGTGGGATCTAGAGGCTCCTGATCGAAGGCTTGGACAAGTGGAACGACTGGATCTAGACATAATCGCTAATTTCGGCAAAGGTAGGATCGCTAGTGCCTAAAGTGTTTTTGGCCGAATGTGGTAAGGGGTTAATACGTAGTTCATTTTTGATAGTTAGATTAACGTGTAACACCCCGTACCCGAGTCCGTCGCCGGAGTCGGACACGAGGGGTTTGCAGACTTAAATCACTTCTTTGCACAATCCATTTTAAATTTTCCAGGCAAGCTGGCTAACTGCGTCACTGTCACCTTAAAAATCATATCTTGAGTTTAACAACTCAAAAATCAGCTTCGTGATTTTTCCCTGAAACTAGACTCATATATACATCTACAAATTTTTTTCTAGAATTTTTGGTCAGGCCAATTAGTACAGTTTATTAGTCAAAGTCTCCAATGTTACAGGGATCGACTACACTAACCTTTGCGTATTACGACTTGGATATCTCCCTGTACAGGGCTTCAATACTGATGTCGTTTGTTTCTATAGAAACTAGACTCAAAAAGGAATCTATGCATATATGGCATGACTTCTAATTATCTCTGGTTAATTTATAATGAATTTCCAAATTCGGAACAGGGAATCCAGAAACCGTTCTGGCCCTGTCTCACGAGAACCTGAATATCTCTTAACATACTGTCCATATGATCGTTTCGTTACTTTCCTATGAAAATAGATTCATCAAGGTTCGTTTACATAATTTATTCACTATTTAATTCCATTCCTACTATTTTTGGTGATTTTTCACATCCACATCACTGCTGCTGCCAGCATCTGTTTTTTTAAGGTAAACTTTACCTATTTCATGATCCTCCATGGATCAACTAGAGTTTGTCATACTATTCCAAAAGTGATCAAGAATAACCCTTCCCATGGCTAACCGTTACCAACATTTCCATACCTCTCGACGGACAACATACAAAACGATTATAATGCTATGATCAAAGTATATTTAAGCCATTTTCGCATGGCTATCCAAATTTACACAAAACCGAAGGGTACATGACCAACAACAAAAGGGTAGTCCTATACATGCCATTTCAAAGTTCAACCAAAATTGTACCAAAAGGGGGCTTTGATATGTGGGAGACTTCGACTTCCAAAAATCCCGAGTCCGATAGCTGACGAGCCAAAATCTATAAAACAGAGAAACAAAGAAACGGAGTAAGCAATTTATGCTTAGTAAGTTTTGAGCAAGGGATTCCAGCACAACAAAAGTATAGCATTCATATAGCTAAACGGATAATTTCATATGCACAAATTTTCAATATCATACTTACTTCACATTACCAACCCTTATGTTCATACACAAAAGATCAACTTAGCCAAAGGCCGGTAGCTCATTTATCGACTGAGCGAATACAGATTTGTAAGGGATCAACTAATTCAAAGCACACACGAAACATACCTCATCGCTGGGATTTTAAGAGCGTATTAATTTAAATTTTTACAGAAGATCGCTCGTTCCCAAATCAAGCATCTTCGGGGTTTAGCTGGATATAACCACTCGCACAAGGCCTTCGGGTCTTAACCCGGATATGGTCATAGCATAAATGCCTTCGGGACTTAGCCCGGATATAGTCGCTAGCACAAATGCCTTCGGATCTTAGTCCGGATGTAGTCGCTTAGCACAAAAGCCTTCGGGACTTAGCCCGGATATCATTCGAGTAACCATGCACATATATCAATAAATCATGACACATTCATATTTCATTTTCATTACCAAAGCTCAAACACAAGACACTTATCACATTTACAATTTCGGCTCAATAGCCACATATAAGAGCATGATTTTGATTTACTTAAGACATAATCTAATCGAATCATAGTTTAAGTCCCATTACTCGAAAACTTACCTCGGATGTTGTCGAACGATTCCGATGGCTATTGACCACTTTTTCCTTCCCTTTTCGGATTTAGTTCCCCTTTGCTCTTGAGCTAATTTAACAAATAAATTGATTTAATCATTTGAGCATCGAAAAGAGAACTCAAGGTACTTGGCCCATATATATTCATTAGACATTAAAGTCACAATGTACAGAATCATGAATCAAACTCAACACATTAGTTAATACTCTCCTTAGCCGAATTTTCTAAGTCAAGATAAAGCCTTCAATATGCTTACCTATGGCCGAACAACACATCAACCTATGTACTCATTCATGTGGCCGATTATGCATGTCTATGTTGAGGCCAATTATATACTCAATACCACACACAAATGGCATACCTTTTACTAACTAATGCATTACATATTATAACTCAATACGCATCCATCATGCACTCCATAACCGAAACACCATCATATGTAAATATATACCTTGAGATATTGTATATGTCATACCAATACGTCATGTGCAAACATATATATATGTGCAAGAGCCGAATCTCAAAGTTGATTATAACTAAACATGAACATAAATCCAAAACACAAATCTTACCTACCATGCAATAAGCATAAATCATACTTATGGATATACCATGGCCGAATACATCACAACACCAACCATTTCAATTTTGGTCATGGTTAAACAAAGAACTTAATGTCTCACTCAAAAATGCTAAAAAGAAAATCCAAGAGTCATCAATCCACCATCACATGTATCATTAACAAGCTTAATATTTAGCATGCAATGGCATTAACACAAAATCCACCTAGGCCGAATATCATCCCCATGACATAGCAAGATTTGAACCATGGGCTAATTAGAACTCAAGCTAGCAACTAAAAACATGCATGAATCTCATGGCACAACCTCAAACATACCTTAATCTAGATACAAGTATGGCCAAACCTCCTCCTAATCCTCTTCCAAACCAAACATGAAGCAAGAACTCCTTCCTCCTTCCTTAGAATTTTCGGCCAAAAGAAATGAATTCCTCCTTCCTTAGAATTTTCGGCCAAAAGAAATGAAAAATGATGAACAAATTTTTTTTTCTTTTCTTTAACTCACGGCAATGGGGGGGAACACTCACACACATTCTTTCTTTTTTTTTCCATTTCTTTATTACCCATACTCCTTATTTTATTTTTCCTAACATACCTCACTAACATAACATGTTTGTGACATGTTTCCACTCATAGCATGGCCGGCCACTACTAATTAGGGGGGAAATTTGACATGCAAGTCCTCCCTTTTTATTACATGCACTATTAGATCCTTATAGATTAGCCTATCACATTTCAAAAGTGTTACACAAATCCTACTAACTGAATTCACATGCAATCGACTAAATCGAAGCTTGAAATTTTCACACATTCATAATTACATATTCTAGACAATAAATATCACATTCAAACATTTCGGTGACTCGGTTTAGCGGTCCCGAAACCATTCCTGACTAGGGTCAATTTTGGGCTGTCACAACTCTCCCCCACTTAAGAAATTTTCGTCCCCGAAAATCTTACCGGTAAATAAGTTTGGGTATCGTTCTTTCATGGCATTCTTGGTTTCCCAAGTAGCTTCTTGGACTCCGTGTTTGAGCCATAACACCTTTACTAACGGAACCCTTTTGTTTCGCAACTCTTTCACTTCACGAGCTAGGATACGAATCGGTTCTTCTTCATAACTCAAGTCAGATTGAATTTCAACTGTTGATGGATTAATCACGTGTGACGGATCGGATCTATAACGTCGAAGCATCGAAACATGAAAGACGTCGTGAATCTTGTCAAGTTCAGGGGGCAAAATCAATCTATACGCAACTGGACCAACTCGTTCGGAGATTTCGTACGGCCCAATGAATCTCGGACTCAACTTGCCCTTACGGCCAAATCTGAGTACCTTTTTCCAAGGCGAAACTTTAAGAAACACTTTATCTCCCACCTGATATTCAATGTCTTTTCGTTTCAAATCCGCATACGATTTCTGACGATCTGTGGCTGCCTTCAGACTTTCACGGATTACCTTTACTTTCTGTTCGGCATCTTTAATCAAATCAACTCCGAAAATTTTACTTTCACCGAGCTCGGTCCAAAAAATGGTGTACGGCATTTACGACCGTACAAAGCCTCGTAAGGTGCCATCTTAATACTTGATTGAAAACTATTGTTGTAAGCGAATTCAATCAAAGGTAAATACCGTTCCCATGAACTACTGAACTCGAGGATGCAACATCTCAACATATCCTCAAGTATCTGAATTATCCGCTCGGATTGACCATCGGTTTGGGGTGGAAAGCAGTGCTAAAATGCAGCTTGGTACCCAAAGCTTCTTGCAATTTCTTCCAAAATCGTGAGGTGAATCTCGGATCTCTATCCACACGATAGAAATAGGTACCCCGTGTAATCTCACAATCTGAGAAACGTACAATTCAGCTAGTTTATCCAATGAAAAATCCGTACGCACGGGGATAAAGTGAGCCGACTTAGTCAGTCTATCAACAACAACCCAAATCACATCCTTCTTACTTGCTGACAATGGCAGTCCGAACACAAAGTCCATTGTGACTCGATCCCATTTCCACTCGGGTATCATGATCGGCTGAAGTAATCCTGAAGGCACTTGATGTTCCACTTTCACTTGTTGACATATTAAACATCTTGAAACAAATTCGGAGATGTCTCGTTTCATACCATGCCACCAAAACCGACGTTTCAAATCGTTGTACATTTTCGTACTCCCCGGGTGAATTGACATTCGGCTATAATGGGCTTCGTTCAGAATCATCGAAATGAGTTCCGAATTCCTTGGAACACACAAACGACTTCTGAACCTCAAACAATCATCATCATCAATTTGAAACTCCGATTCCTTGTTCGGAACACACTCAGCCTGTTTTGCAACCAATTCATCGTCGACTTTCTGAGCTTCACGAATTTGATGAATCAATAATGGTTCGGCCTTTAATTCAGCTACTAACACATTGTCGGGTAGAACAGACAAGAGTACATTCATCGCTCATAAAGCAAACAGTGATTTCGGCTTAAGGCGTCCGCAACCACATTAGCCTTTCCTGGGTGATAGTCAATGACAAGCTCATAATCCTTTAACAACTCGAGCCAATGTCTTTGTCGCAGATTTAAGTCTCTTTGAGTCATCAAATATTTGAGACTTTTGTGATCCGAAAATACATGGCACTTTTCACCAAATAAGTAATGTCGCCATATTTTTAAAGCGAATACGATGGCAGCTAGTTCGAGATCATGGGCCGGATAATTTTTCTCATGTGGCTTTAATTGTCTCGACGCATAGGCCACAACTCGACCTTCTTGCATCAATACACAACCTAACCCAAGTAGGGACGCATCACTATAAATGACAAACTCTTTGCCTGATTCGGGCTGCACTAGAATTGGAGCTTCGGTCAAATAAGTTTTCAATTGATCAAAACTTTTCTGACATTTTTCAGTCCATTCGAACTTAACATCTTTTTGAAGTAGCTTCGTCATCGGTGTGGCTATCATCGAGAAACCTTTTACAAACTGTCGGTAGTAACCGGCAAGTCCCAAAAAGCTCCGAACCTCAGTAATATTTCTCGGAGGCTTCCAGTTAAGTATGGCTGAAATTTTGTTCGGGTCAACTCGAATACCCGATGCGGATACCACGTGGCCCAAGAAGCTAACCTCTCTTAACCAGAACTCACACTTACTGAACTTAGCATATAACTGCTTATCCCGTAAAATTTGCAACACTAATCTCAGGTGCTCAGCATGTTCGGTCTCATCTCTTGAATAGACCAAGATGTCATCAATAAACACAACTACGAACCGATCCAAATACTGTCTGAAGATCCGATTCATCAAGTCCATAAATACCGCAGGGGCATTAGTGAGCCCAAACGGCATCACTAAGAACTCGTAGTGGCTGTATCTCGTTCTGAAAGCAGTTTTGGGTATATCCGAATCTCGAATTCGCAACTGATAATAACCCGATCTCAAATCTATCTTTGAAAACACTGAGGCTCCCTTTAGTTGATCAAACAAATCATCAATACGCGGTATCGGATATTTATTCTTTATTGTCACTTTATTCAGCTGACGATAGTCGATGCACAACCTCATGGTTCCGTCCTTCTTCTTCACAAACAATACTGGTGCACCCCAAGGTGAGAAACTTGGTCGAGGAAACCTCTATCAGTCAACTCTTGCAACTGAGCTTTCAACTCCTTTAACTCGGTTGGTGCCATACGATACGGAGCTATCAAATTGGCGTAGTTCCAGGTACAAGCTCAATACCAAACTCTACCTCCCGAACAGGTGGTAAACCCGGTAATTCTTCAGGAAAAACATCCGGGTATTCACAAACCACCGGCACAGATTCGGGTTTCTTTTCTAATTCTTTGTCATCAAGTACATACGCAAGGTATGCTTCGCACCCTTTTCTTACATATTTCTGGGCCAACATTGAGGATATTACAGCTGGCAACCCATCCATGTCCGTAGACTCAACTCGGATCATCTCGTTATTTGCGCGCCTCAAATCCATAGTCTTGCTTTTGCAATTCACAACCGCATCATGCACAGTCAACCAATCCAAACCAAGAATAACATCAAATTCATCAAACGGCAAAAGCATCAAGTCCGCCGGAAAACAGGAACCTCGAATTACTAGGGGACATTTCTTACACACTTTGTCGACAAGCACGTAACGACCCAAGGGATTTGACACCCGAATGACGAACTCAGTAGACTCAATAGGTAAAGTCTTACTGGATGCTATGGTTTCGCATATATAAGAATGAGTAGAACCAGGGTCAATCAAAGCAATCACATTAGTATCAAAGAGAGTAAAAGTACCGGTAATAACATCTGGCGAGAAAGCATCCTCGCGTGCGCGTATAGCATAAGCCCTAGCAGGAGCGCGAGCCTCGGATCTGGTTGTAGCATCTCTAGATCCTCTCCGACCACCACTAGCATTGCCCGTATTTCTAGATGGTCTACCTCGAGCAGTGGTAGCACCCGGTTTCCCACTCTGCTTTACATTCTGTTAGACAACCTCGGGCAATCTTTAATGAAGTGGTCAACTGATCCGCACTTGTAACAGAGCGGTCATGGAATCTACAACTCTCCGAATGCCATTTACCGCAATATCGACATTCCGTTCTGTCCCGATGATCATTTCCAACACTGGCGACTGAAGTGACTCGTGTGCTCACAGGGGGTCGATCGCGATCTCGTCTAGAGAAACCCGAAGTGTCCCTAGACCGGCCTAAGTCATCTCTAAATTTCTTCGATGACTGTGGGAAGGGCTTCCCCGAAGACTCTTACGAAACTCCTTTGATCCCATATCAGCTTTTCTTTTCTCCATACTTAGCTCCTCGGCTTTACAAGCTCGCTCAACAAGTACCACAAATTCTCGGATTTCCAAGATGCCAACATACAGCTTTATATCATCATTTAGTCCATCCTCGAAACGTTTACACATCACAGCTTCTGAAGAAATGCATTCTCGCGCATATCGGCTAAGCCTCACAAATTTTCGTTCATAGTCGGTAACCGACATAGAACCTTGTTTGAGTTCAAGAAATTCCTTCCGTTTTTGGTCAATGAATCTCTGACTGATATACTTTTTCCGAAACTCGGTTTGGAAAAACTCCCAAGTTACTTGCTCTCTAGGCACAACAGAAGTCAACGTATTCCACCAATAGTAGGCAGAATCACGTAGCAAGGAGATAGTACACTTTAGGCACTCATCGGGTGTGCAAGATAGCTCGTCGAGTACCCGGATAGTGTTGTCCAACTAAAATTCAGCTTGCTCGGCATCATCGCTGTCCATAGCTTTAAATTCAGTAGCCCCGTGTTTTCAGATTCTGTCAGCTGGGGGCTTATTTGACCTTATTTGGTCAGTTGCCGGAGGTATTGTAGGTGCGGGGGTGGCATTAGTCGGGAATGGAGGTTGTGGAACAACCGTATTAGTTCGAATGTATTGGTTGAACCAATCATTCATTACGCTATAGAAAGCTTGTCTAGCTTCGTCATTCGGATTACTAGCAATCGGTTGAGAGTCTGCCGGAGCTGTACCTTGTGTGGGAGCAGGCGCCACACTCTCAAGATCATCAGCTACCGCTCGGTCGGGATCGGGATCCATTACTATAAATAAACACATTTTCAATCGTCAGAAATCACCACACTATCAAATAATCACAAAATGGCATGTATGGCTAGACCCAAACGTATTACGGTAGTCCTAGAATCAACTAAACCGTAGCTCTGATACCAATAAAATTGTAACACCCCGTACCCGAGTCCGTCGCTGGAGTCGGCCACGAGGGGTTTGCAGACTTAAATCACTTCTTTGCACAATCCATTTTAAATTTTCCAGGCAAGCTGGCAACTGTGTCACTGTCACCTTAAAAATAATATCTTGAGTTTCACAGCTCGAAAATCAGCTTCGTGATTGTTCCCTGAAACTAGGCTGATATATGCATCTACAAATTTTTTTCTAGAATTTTTGGTTGGGCCAATTAGTACAGTTTATTAGTCAAAGTCTCCCATGTTACAGGGATCGACTACACTGACCTTTGCGCATTACGACTTGGATATCTCCCTGTACAGGGATTCAATACTGATTTCGTTTGTTTCTATAGAAACTATACTCAAAAAGGAATCTATGCATATATGGCATGACTTCTAATTATCTCTGGTTAATTTATAATGAATTTCCAAATTCGGAATAGGGAATCCAGAAACCGTTCTGGCCCTGTCTCACGAGAACCTGAATATCTCTTAACATACTGTCCATATGATCGTTTCGTTACTTTCCTATGAAAATAGATTCATCAAGGTTCGTTTACATAATTTATTCACTATTTAATTCCATTCCTACTATTTTTAGTGATTTTTCACATCCACATCAATGCTGCTGCCAGCATCTGTTTTTTTAAGGTAAACTTTACCTATTTCATGATCCTCCATGGATCAACTAGAGTTTGTCATACATATTCCAAAAGTGATCAAGAATAACCCTTCCCATGGCTAACCGTTACCAACATTTCCATACCTCTCGACGGACAACATACAAAATGATTATAATGCTATGATCAAAGTATATTTAAGCCATTTTCGCATGGCTATCCAAATTTACACAAAACCGAAGGGTACATGACCAACAACAAAAGGGTAGTTCTATACATGCCATTTCAAAGTTCAACCAAAATTGTACCAAAAGGGGGCTTTGATAGTGTGGGAGACTTCGACTTCCAAAAATCCCGAGTCCTATAGCTGATGAGCCAAAATCTATAAAACAGAGAAACAAAGAAACGGAGTAAGCAATTTATGCTTAGTAAGTTTTGAGCAAGGGATTCCAGCACAACAAAAGTATAGCATTCATATAGCTAAACGGATAATTTCATATGCACAAATTTTCAATATCATACTTACTTCACATTACCAACCCTTATGTTCATACACAAAAGATCAACTTAGCCAAAGGCCGGTAGCTCATTTATCGACTGAGCGAATACAGATTTGTAAGGGATCAACTAATTCAAAGCACACACGAAACATACCTCATCGCTGGGATTTTACGAGCGTCTTAATTTAAATTTTTACAGCAAGATCGCTCGTTCCCAAATCAAGCATCTTCGGGGTTTAGCCGGATATAACCACTCGCACAAGGCCTTCGGGTCTTAACCCGGATATGGTCACTAGCATAAATGCCTTCGGGACTTAGCCCGGATATAGTCGCTAGCACAAATGCCTTCGGGACTTAGCCCGGATATAGTCGCTAGCACAAATGCCTTCGGATCTTAGTCCGGATGTAGTCGCTTAGCACAAAAGCCTTCGGGACTTAGCCCGGATATCATTCGAGTAACCATGCACATATATCAATAAATCATGACACATTCATATTTCATTTTCATTACCAAAGCTCAAACACAAGACACTTATCACATTTACAATTTCGGCTCAATAGCCACATATAAGAGCATGATTTTGATTTACTTAAGACATAATCTAATCGAATCATAATTTAAGTCCCATTACTCGAAAATTACCTCGGATGTTGTCGAACGATTCCGATGGCTATTCGACCACTTTTTCCTTCCCTTTATTGGATTTAGTTCCCCTTTGCTCTTGAGCTTAATTTAACAAATAAATTGATTTAATCATTTGAGCATCGAAAAGAGGAACTCAAGGTACTTGGCCCACATATATTCATTAGACATTAAAGTCACATATGTACAGAATCATGAATCAAACTCAACACATTAGTTAATACTCTCCTTAGCCGAATTTTCTAAGTCAAGATAAAGCCTTCAATATGCTTACCTATGGCCGAACAACACATCAACCTATGTACTCATTCATGTGGCCGATTATGCATGTCTATGTTGAGGCCAATTATATACTCAATACCACACACAAATGGCATACCTTTTACTAACTAATGCATTACATATTATAACTCAATACGCATCCATCATGTACTCCATAACCGAAACACCATCATATGTAAATATATACCTTGAGATATTGTATATGTCATACCAATACGTCATGTGCAAACATATATATATATGTGCAAGAGCCGAATCTCAAAGTTGATTATAACTAAACATGAACATAAATCCAAAACACAAATCTTACCTACCATGCAATAAGCATAAATCATACTTATGGATATACCATGGCCGAATACATCACAACACCAAACCATTTCAATTTTGGTCATGGTTAAACAAAGAACTTAATGTCTCACTCAAAATGCTAAAAAGAAAATCCAAGAGTCATCAATCCACCATCACATGTATCATTAACGAGCTTAATATTTAGCATGCAATGGCATTAACACAAAATCCACCTAGGCCGAATATCATCCCCATGACATAGCAAAGATTTGAACCATGAGCTAATTAGAACTCAAGCTAGCAACTAAAAACATGCATGAATCTCATGGCACAACCTCAAACATACCTTAATCTAGATACAAGTATGGCCAAACCTCCTCCTAATCCTCTTCCAAACCAAACATGAAGCAAGAACTCCTTCCTCCTTCCTTAGAATTTTCGGCCAAAAGAAATGAATTCCTCCTTCCTTAGAATTTTAGGCCAAAAGAAATGAAAAAGGATGAACAAATTTTTTTTTCTTTTCTTTAACTCACGACAATGGGGGGAACACTCACACACATTCTTTCATTTTTTTCCATTTCTTTATTACCCATACTCCTTATTTTATTTTTCCTAACATACCTCACTAACATAACATGTTTGTGACATGTTTCCACTCATAGCATGGCCGGCCACTACTAATTAGGGGGGAAATTTGACATGCAAGTCTTCCCTTTTTATTACATGCACTATTAGATCCTTATAGATTAGCCTATCACATTTCAAAAGTGTCACACAAATCCTACTAACTGAATTCACATGCAATCGACTAAATCGAAGCTTGAAATTTTCACACATTCATAATTACATATTCTAGACAATAAATATCACATTCAAACATTTCGGTGACTCAGTTTAGCGGTCCCGAAACCACTTCCCGACTAGGGTCAATTTTGGGCTGTCACATAACGTGTTAGTAATCCAATTGTAGGCAGTTCGTGTGTGGATCTTGTCAGCATATCGTCGCAAACAGGTGTGTAACTAACACCCTCTTATAGACTGGATCGGCAAAAGCCGAAAAGCCGAAATGCCGAAAAGCTGGTATTTTGAGAACTTGCGAGTCTGCGAATGCTCGTGAGATTAATAGTTTGATGTATATGGTAAACTAAAGTGATAAGATTGCAAAGTGCACGATTCTGTGCATTTCGATGTTTTTGGGCTTAATGGGCCAAAATCGGGATAATGGGCCAACGGGCCTAATTCGATAAGAAAACGTGGTAAGTATTTCTGGTCGTACGTAAATGGCTATGTTATGCATGAAAACCTTAAGAATAGTTAAATTACTTGAATACCCCTATATATGGGAAATTACTGTTATACCCCTAGGTGCAAAATTACCATTATACCCCTAGGGGTACTTTTGACTGAAAAGCATGATGATCTGATTCCGTTTGATGTATGCCATGATTGTATATCTGTTGCATGGGGACATGGGTTATATTATGGAGGAAGTGTCCTGGTGGCTATGCCACAATTATCTGATCTGGTGGCTTTACCACATATATCTGTTCTGGTGGCTCTGCCACGATTATCTGTATCTGGTGACTCTGTCACATTATCTGTTCTGGCAGCCATGCTGCATATTTCTGTGGCATGTAGCGGTTGGGTGGGTCGAGTAGTCTTCCCATATGGTGAAAGGTTGGTATAGGGGTGCATATGGTTGGATATGGGTTAGGTTTTGCATAAACATGTAATATCTGTTCTGATCTGTTATGGGCCTATGGGCTATATTCTGACTTCTGTTCTGGGCTAAGGCCAACTTATTCTGTTTCTGTCGTTTTAGCCGGTACAGGCTATGGTTGGGTTAATTTACACACTGAGTTTCCCCAAACTAACCCTTTTATTTTCATCCATGCAGGTAATCCCCAACCATAGTGGGCTTGAAGCTGTGAGGGATTCCGAGTGGCCACACGTTTTGCAAGTTGATTTTATTGTGGTGAACTGGACATCCTTTTTATTTACGTTTAAGGTTTTAGGTTTTTTTTAAATTGTAATAAGGCCGCTTAATTATCTTTTTTTGATGATTTTAATATGTTTTATTAAGGTAGGTATTACTTATATTTAACTGTTGGAATTGGATAGTTTTAGGGCGTGTTTTCAAGAACAATAATTGATTTCAAAATAACATGACAACAAGCAAAGCTTCCGCAATGAAAATATTTTCCAAAATTAATCACTTTCCTAAAAAGGACTTAATCAAATTGGTTTCCTGGAAATATACATGACGTTAAGGTGTGGCAATGGCGGTGTGCATGTCTAGGATTGGATCTGAAGGGAGCTTGGTACTTAAGCAGTCCGATGGACTCACCTCCTCTTTCTCGGTTTCCTACCTAGTGCACAGCTTCCATTCACTTTAACCTGCAATGAAATTATCTTTTAAAACACTAAGTAAGTTTTTCTAGATCAACAATATAAAATGTTTTGAACGCTTCAATGTGGCACGTCGGATCCGGCCATAACGTCTAGGCCGAGTTTGGGGTGTTACATTTAGTGGTATCAGAGTCAAGTTGCAACAACTAAGCTGTGGAATGGGTTTACAAAAATAAAGATTTTCGAAAACAAAATTTTATAAAGATTGAAAAAAAAGATTGAAAAAAAAACTGAGTTTTCAAAATTTAGATCTTCAGAAGGTGGCATTCTGAATCTCCGGCCCAAGCCTGTAAGTATTACTCTGAACTTTTCTGAATATTTTCCTGAATTATCCGTCTGTACTAAAACCCTACTGGGATACTCTAGATAGGATGATATTGAAACCATAGGAAAATTTGATAAAAGACTGAAACTGTAGCTAAATTTCGATTCTGCGAAAAACAAACTCTAAATTACTGTCTGATTCATAAAACATCTGTAATAAACACTGGAATATTGAATTAATGCATAAAAAATAGTAACCAGATAATACGATATGAGTACAAGAGCCGCTCGTGGAAGAGGCCGTGGACGGGGCCAAAGAAGTGCTCGAGTGAGATCTTCGTCTTTGGGACATATGTTGGCAGCGGATGCACTGGTACCACCGGCAACGGAGGTGGAGTCTTAGGACCGCGGTGCCGGGGATGATGCCCTGTCATAGGCAATGCTTCGTGTTCTAGAAAAGGTTACCGGGGCAAGTACGGGCAACAAAATTCAGGGATATATTTTTGAACGACTTCGGGCTAACAGAGAGGAGATCTTTAAGGGCGTGTCTGGTGCAGCCCCAAATGTGGCGAAATATTGGTTGGAGGCCACAGAATGGATTATGGATGACTTGGACTGCTCTGTGGAGCAGAAGTTGAAGGGAGCCGTATCGTTGCTAAGGGACGAGGCTTATCAGTGGTGGCTCACTGTGAGAGAAGGGACCCCAGCTGATAGGGTAACTTGGGAACTGTTTAAGACAGCCTTTAAAGGAAAGTATGTTGGGGCGAGTTATATGGACGCCCGCAGAAAGGAATTCTTGAATCTGGTGCAGGGAGGTAAAACAGTTACTGAGTACGAGCCCGAGTTTCTGAGGCTGAGCCGGTATGCCGTGGGCATAGTCACTACGGAATATGAGCGAAGTGTGCGCTTCAAGGATGGTCTTAGGGATCACAGAGGGAGCGGGACTTTGCGGTCTTGGTGGAGAAGGCAAAGATAGCTGAGGAGGTAAAGCATACTGAAAAGTAGAATCGAGAGAAAGATCAGAACCATTTTCGGAAGGATTCCAGACCTCCAAGTGGAGCAAATAGAAATGTTAAAAGAGCAAGAGTGGAGGAACCAGTTTGAGCAATGCCGATGAATGTTGTTAGACCACCAATCTGTGGAGACTATGGTAAGGTACATTTGGGCGAGTGTAGGAAACGTTCCGGTGCTTGTTTCCAATGCGGATCTATGGAGCATAGAGTTAAGGACTGTCCTTAGAGAGCTGATCAGACTCAAGTTGCGGTACAGAGGGTTGCTCAACCCATGAGAGGTGGATCACAACCACCGAGAGGATGTGGACAAGGTAGGGGCGGAAATGGAAGTGGTCGAGGTCGAGGGGCACCTGGCAGGGGTGCCGGAAATGCTGAAGCTCGACAGCCAGCATTGGTGTATGCAGCTCAGCGTCGAGAGGAGGACGACGCACCTGACGTCATAACTGGTACGTTTTTGGTGTCTAGCATGCCGTATACTGCTTTTGTGGATATTGGATCTACTCATTCCTATGTTGCATGTGCCATATCTGGGTTGTTAGGTGTGCACTTTGAGAAGATTGTGAGTGGGGTATATGTGCCAAGTCCTTTGGGTCACTCGGTTAGGGTAGACAAATTGTATAGGGATGTACCCTTAGAAACTCAAGGTAAGACTTTCCCTGGAGATCTGATGGAGTTACCGTTCGGAGAGTTTGATCTCATTTTGGGAATGGGCTGGCTTGTTAAGCATAAGGAGACTTTGGATTGTGCTACTAAACGAATGGTGTTAAGGACCACAAAGGATGAGGAGGTTATGGTGATAGGTGAGCGAAGGGATTATTTGTCCAATGTGGTGTCGGCATTAAGAGCTGAAAAGTGGATTCGGAAAGGTTGTGAGGCCTATTTGGCATTTGTAACTCAGTCAAAAGAGGAGGGTCTGACAGTGGATAAGGTTAAGACCGTAAAGGAGTTCCAAGATGTTTTTTCGGAGGAGCTTCCGGGATTGCCTTCGAACCGAGAAGTTGAGTTTGGAATCGACTTGTTGCCTAGAATTGCGCCTGTGTCCATCACACCGTATAGGATGGCATCGAAGGAGTTAGTGGAGTTAAAGGCACAAATTCAAGAGTTGTTGGATAGGGGCTTCATTAGGCCAAGCGTGTCTCTATGGGGAGCACCGGTGCTATTCATGAAAAAGAAGGATGGTACGATGCGGATGTGCATTGATTATCGCCAGTTGAACAAACTGACGATTAAGAATAAGTATCCACTCCAAGGATTGACGATCTGTTCGACCAGCTTAGAGGAGCTTCTATATTTTCCAAGATCGACCTTCGATTTGGATATCATCAGTTAAGGGTCAAGGAGGCAGATATCCATAAGACGGCATTCAGGACTCGATATGGTCATTACGAGTTTCTGGTTATGCCATTTGGACTGATGAACACTCCTGCAGCGTTTATGGATCTGATGAATCGTGTGTTCCAACAATTTTTGGATCGGTTCATAGTCGTCTTTATTGACGATATCCTGGTATATTCTGAAATGAAAGCGAAGCATGATGAGTATCTCCGTATAGTGCTGCAAGTGTTAAGGGAGAAGGAACTCTATGCGAAGTTCAGAAAGTGTGAATTTTGGTTGAAGGAAGTAACCTTCTTAGGACATGTGGTCTTTGCTGAGGGGATTAGGGTGGACCCTTAGAAAATTGAAGCAATTTTGGAGTGGAAGCCGCCTAGGTTAGTGTCGAAAATACGAAGTTTTCTAGGATTGGCAGGATACTACAGAAGGTTTGTGGAAGGTTTTTCTGTGATGGAAGCACCTCTGACAAAACTCATAAGGAAAGGAGTACCGTTTGTATGGACTGAGAAGCAGTAGGAAGCTTTTGAGAAGTTGAAGAAAGTTTTGACTGCAGCACCTGTGTTAATTCAGCTGAAGTCTAGAAAGGATTTTACTGTGTACAGTGACGCATCACATGTAGGTTTGGGCTGCGTGCTAATGCAAGAGGGTAAGGTGGTGGCATATGCATCACGACAGCTTAAGCCTGTGACAGCCCAAAGTTGACCCTAGTCGAAAAGTGGTTTCGGGACCATGAAACCGAGTCTTATAAATAATTAAAAGTTATATTCTGTGTTTATGATGTGAGTAAATGCATGTGTGAAAGTTTCATGCATTAATTTGATCATCTTTATGTGAATTTATTAATATGGACTTATATGAAACTTTGTTGGAAAGTGAGAGGTTAATCTTACAATGGTCTAATAGTACATGCATTGAAAGGAGTGGTTTTGCATGTCAATTTACCCATGATAAACATAGTGGCCGGCCAAGGAAAGAATATGCTCCACTAATTCAAAATTAAAATAATTTTGTATTAACAAATGATTTAATAATTGAAATAAAAGGAATTAAATAAAAGAGAAGAAGGAGGATGGTGTTCATCTTCTTCTCATACCTCCCTCAAGCCGAAACAAGGATGAAAAGAAGGGAAAACCTACCTAAAGCAATTCGGCATTCATCTTTAGCTATTAGGAGGTAAGCTTTGAATTTGTTGATTTGGCTTTATAATATGCTAAGTTAAATTGTGGATGCACTCTTGGTAATGTCAAGAAAGTTGAGATTTCTTATGGTGATTTGAGCAATATGCCGAATGATTAAGTGATGGAATTAGGGGTTATTTCATGTTGTATGGAACAATGGGGGAATGACTAGAATGGGGTAAAGATTTTTGGATGAGTGGCTTAGAGGAGCCTTGTACATTCGGTCAAAGATTGAGTCTATTTAGAATGTAAATTTCTTCCTCTATGATTATTTTCCTTGCATGTTAAATGGTTCTTGATAAGACCAAAGGAATGATCAATAGGCATTAAAAGGCTAAATGTGTGAATTTAAGGTATAAGAACCTATAGGTAATTACATAGGTAATGTTGAAAATTAAGGTAGTATATTCGGCCATGTAGAGTATATCCTAGAGATATTATGTTTAATTCTCTATAATCGGCTAAATGAGTGATAATGGTTTATAATGTTGAATTGAATTATATGTATAAGTGTTAGCAAAGTGATTAAACTACCGAATTTAATTATTAAATGTGTTCTAAGCTTGCTGAATTTTGAGATGCGATTGGGAGTAAATTTGACATGAGCATATTTTGTTAATGATAAATATGATAAATGTATATATAGCTGAATGTGATATGTGTGAATTATATGTTAAATTAAGGCTTGGTAAGCTAGCTATTAAGGTGAAATGCTAATGTTAGTATTTGATTTGGTAATAATCTGTTTGGGGACAGCAGCAATAAGGTGATTTTGGAAAATCGCCATAATTTGTAGGAGTTGAATTAGAAGCTGAGTGAATTATGTCATTAAATCTTGAAGGGTCTATTTTCTTACAAAAGAAACTATAAAAACAAAAGAGTTACCGATCTAGAGATATTTGAAGTATTGTGGGGCTGAGTCAAAATGACTGCTGGATTCCCTGTTCTGTTTTTAGAAAATCATTATAAATTGTAAAAAAATGATTATAAGATAAAATTTATATGCTTAGACTCCTTAATGAGTCTAGTTTCAAATGAGATCAAATACAACACATTTTGAATTCTGTAAAATGAGAAATTGGATTCGTAGTGAAGAGTGGTCAGAATAGTCAAACAGTGAAACAGGGGAAACTTTAAGAAAAATCTGGTATTGATTGGCCAAGCCTAAAATTCTGAAAATTTTATGGATGGAAGATATACGAGTCTATATTCAGGGAAAATTAACGGCAAGTGAATTGGAGTTTAGTAGCTCCAGTTATAAATAATTTAGTAACTACTGCTCAGGAAAATAGCTCGTAGTGAATATGTGATTTTGTTGTAAACATTAATGAAAGTTTGCCAATGAATTATTTATTGATTATTATAAAGCTTACTATAATCTATGTGTGTGAAAGTCGGATCAATATATATATTATTCTGAAAGTAATACTTGAATAGTCGATTAATGACTATTTTAAATTTTGTTGAACTTAAGCTCAAGAGCAAAGGGGAACTAGATCCGATAAAGGGAAGGAAAAAGTAATTGAATAGCCGTTGAAGTCGTTCGACGACATTTGAGGTAAGTCTTCGAGTAATGACCCTACTTGAATTATATTGAAATGAATAGTCATACTATGACGGATAGTCGAATGTGCTTAGAGACTATGTTATAAAGCCAATTGAAATCATGCTCTTTGTGTGTGGCTACTGAGCCGAAATTTGAAAGGTTTAATAAATGTTTTGTGTTTGAGCCTTAGTAACGAAGAAATGATATGGATGTGTTATGATTATTGATATATGTGTGCATGAGCATTGGAATATATCCGGGCTAAGACCCGAAGGCAATTATGCGAGTTGATATATCCGGGCTAAGACCCGAAGGCAATTATGCGAGTTGATATATCCGGGCTAAGACCCGAAGGCAATTATGCGAGTTGATATATCCGGGCTAAGACCCGAAGGCAATTATGCGAGTTGATATATCCGGGCTATGACCCGAAGGCAATTATGCGAGATGATATATCCGGGCTAAGACCCGAAGGCAATTATGCAAGTTGATATGTCCGGGTTAAGACCCGAAGGCAAATGTGTTTGCGGCTATATTCGGTTAAATACCGAAGAAACTTGGGTTTGAATGTGAGCGTTTTGTGCTGTAACTAATTCAATAAATATGCTCGACCAACCCGAACGATAAGGTATGTTTGCATGTGCATTGGAAAAGTCGATTCGTTTTAAATAGTATTCGTGCGATCGGCTAACGAACTTTCGGCTTTTAGAAAGGTTGATACCTTGTGTATATATGTTGATGAAGTGTGAAGTAAGTATGATTATGAGAATGTGTGTTAATAAAGTGACTTAGTTAGCTATGTGAATGTAATACTGTAGTCAAAGCCGATTTCATTACTTGAGACTTACTAAGCTTAAAATGCTTACCCGGTTGCTTTGGCTCTCTGTTTTATAGATTTTGTTCGTTAGCTATCGGATTTGGGATCAGCGAAGTCGAAGTCATCTACACTATCAAAGCTCTTTGGTACTCTTTTAGTTGAACTCTGGATATGGCATGTATAGGACTACCCCCTGTTGTTTAAGTACTTTTTGTGATGTATGTGTGTAAAGCCATGCGAAAATGGCTCGTAGAAGTGGAGTATGGCATTAGACCATTTGTGTTTATGTATGTATATATGGTTTCACGATGTGACTATGGTTTGGAATGGAAGTGTTGGGCTAATGATCAGCCATTGGAATGGCTAAATATGATCACATGTGGACCTATGTATGGCAAAACCCTAGTTGGTCCATGGTAACCACAAAATAGGTAAAGTTTACCTTGAAAACAGATGCTGACAGCAACAGTGGTGTAGATTTGAAAAATCACAAAAATTCGTAGGAGTGGAATTAAATAGTGAATAAATTATGTAATCGAACCTTGATGAACCTACTTTCATATGGAAGTAACGAAACAATCATATGAACAGTACAGTAAGAGATATTCGGGTTCTTGTGGAACAGGGCCAGAACAGTTTCTGGATTCCCTGTTCCGCATTTGGAAATTCACTATAAATTGACCAGAGATAATTAGGGGTCATACCATATATGTATGGATTCCTCTCTGAGTCTAGTTCCCATAGAAACAAACGGCATCAGTATTGAAGCTCTGTGCAGAGAGATATCCAAGTCGTAATGGGAAAAGGTCAGTGTAGTCGACCCCTGTAACATGGGAGACTTTGACTAATAAACTGTACTAATTGGCCCGACCAAAAATTCTAGAAAAAAATACATAGGTGGGGACATGAGTCTAGTTTCAGGGAAAAATCACAAAACTGATTTTCGAGTTGTGAAACTCAAGATAGGATTTTTGAAGCGACTAGTACTCAGACTGGGCAGTGTCTGGAAAATTTTTTTTAAAAGTCTGTCAACACCTCGTGTTCGACTCCGGTGACGGTCTCGGGTTCGGGGTGTTACAATTGATTGGTATCAGAGCTACGGTTTAGTCGATTCTAGGACTACCGTAATGTGTTGGGGTCTAGCTATACATGCCATTTTATGTGATTAATTGATAGTGTGGTGATTTCTGACATTTGCAAATGTGTTTATTTATAGTAATGGATCCCAATCCCGACCGAGCGGTAGCTGATGATCTTGAGAGTGTAGCGCCTGCTCCCGCACAAGGGACAGCGCCGGTGGACTCTCAACCTAATGCTAGTAACCCGAATGATGAAGCTAGACAAGCTTTCTATAGCGTGATGAATGATTGGTTCAACCAATACATTCGAACTAATACGGCTGTTCCACAACCTCCATTCCCGACAAACACCACCCCCGCACCTACAATACCTCCGGTAACTGACCAAATAAGGTCAAATAAGCCCCCAGTTGACCGAATTCGAAAACATGGGGCTACTGAATTTAAAGCTACGGATAGCGACGATGCCGAGCAAGCTGAATTTTGGTTGGACAACACTATCCGGGTACTCGATGAGCTATCTTGTACACCCGATGAATGCCTAAAGTGTGCTATCTCCTTGCTACGTGATTCTGCCTACTATTGGTGGAGTACTCTGACTTCTCTTGTGCCCCGGGAGCAAGTAACTTGGGAGTTTTTCCAAACTGAGTTTCGGAAAAAGTATATCAGTCAGAGATTTGTTGATCAAAAACGGAAGGAATTTCTTGAGCTTAAGCAAGGTTCTATGTCAGTTACTGATTACGAGCGAAAATTTGTTAGACTTAGTAGATACGCTCGGGAATGTGTTTCGTCCGAGGCTGTCATGTGTAAACGCTTCGAAGATGGGCTGAATGAAGATATAAAAATGTTCGTTGGCATTCTTGAAATACGAGAGTTCGTAGTACTTGTCGAGCGAGCTTGTAAAGCCGAAGAGCTTAGAAAGGAAAAACAAAAAGTTGATGTGGGAACTGGGGAGTTTCGTAAAAGATCCACGGGAAAGTCTCTTCAACAGGCATCGAAGAAATTTCGAGATGATGTGGGCCGGTCTAGAGGCACTTCGGGCCTTTTTAGACGAGATCGTGATCGACCCTCTGTGGGTACACGAGGCACTTCGGTCGCCAGTGTTGGGAATGAACGTCGAGGCCGAACGGAATGTCGACATTGCTGTAAATGGCATTTGGGGAGTTGTAGATTCCATGACCGCTCCTGTTACAAGTGCGGATCAGTGGACCACTTCATTAAAGATTGCCCGAGGCTGTCTGAACAGAATGTAAATCAGAGTGGGAAACCGGGTGCTACCACTGCTCGAGGTAGACCATCTAGAAATATGGGCAATGCTAGTGGTGGTCAGAGAGGATCTAGAGATGCTACGACCAGATCCGAGGCTCGTGCACCTGCTAGAGCATATGCTATACGTGCCCGCGAGGATGCTTCTTCGCCTGATGTTATTACCGGTACATTCACTCTCTTTGATACTAATGTAATTGCTTTGATTGACCCCGGTTCTACTCATTCTTATATATGTGAAACCTTAGCATCCAGTAAGACTTTACCTATTGAGTCTACTGAGTTCGTAATTCGGGTGTCAAATCCCTTGGGTCGTTATGTGCTTGTCGACAAAGTGTGTAAGAAATGTCCCCTGGAAATTCGAGGTTCCTGTTTTCCGGCGGACTTGATGCTTTTGCCGTTTGATGAATTTGATGTTATCCTTGGTTTGGATTGGTTGACCGCGCATGATGCGGTTGTGAATTGCAAGAGCAAGACTATTGATTTGAGGTGCGCAAATAACGAAGTAATCCAAATTGAGTCTGCGGACTTGGAGGGGATGCCAGCTGTAATATCAGCAATGTTGGCACAGAAATATGTAAGAAAAGGGTACGAAGCATACCTTGCGTATGTACTTGGTGACAAAGAATTAGAAAAGAAACCCGAATCTGTGCCGGTGGTTTGTGAATACCCGGATGTTTTTTCGGAAGAATTACCGGGTTTACCACCTATTCGGGAGGTAGAGTTTGGTATTGAGCTTGTACCTGGGACTACGCCGATTTCGATAGCTCCGTATCGTATGGCACCAACCGAGTTAAAGGAGTTGAAAGCTCAGTTGCAAGAACTGACGGATAGAAGTTTCGCTCGACCGAGTTTCTCACCTTGGGGTGCACCAGTATTGTTCGTGAAAAAGAAGGACGGAACCATGAGGTTGTGCATTGACTATCGTCAGCTGAATAAAGTGACGATAAAGAACAAATATCCGTTGCCGCGCATCGATGATTTGTTCGACCAACTGAAGGGAGCCTCAGTGTTCTCAAAAATAGATTTGAGATCGGGCTATTATCAGTTGCGAATTCGAGATTCCGATATTCTTAAAACTGCCTTCAGAACGAGATATGGTCACTACGATTCTTAGTGATGCCGTTTGGGCTCACTAATGCCCCTGCAGTATTTATGGATTTGATGAATCGGATCTTCAGACCGTATTTGGATCGGTTCGTAGTTGTGTTCATTGATGACATTTTGGTCTATTCAAGAGATGAGACCGAACATGCTGAGCATCTGAGGCTAGTGCTGCAAATTTTGCGGGATAAGCAGTTATATGCTAAGTTCAGTAAGTGTGAGTTCTGGTTAAGAGAGGTTAGCTTCTTGGGTCATGTGGTATCCGCGTCGGGTATTCGAGTTGACCCGAACAAAATTTCAGCCATACTTGACTGGAAACCTCCGAGAAATGTTACTGAAGTTCGGAGCTTTTTGGGGCTCGCCGGTTATTACCGACGATTTGTGAAGGGTTTCTCGATGATAGCCATACCAATGACGAAGCTACTTCAAAAGGATGTTAGGTTCGAGTGGACGGAGAAATGTCAGAAAAGTTTCTACCAACTGAAAACTCATTTGACTGAAGCTCCAATTTTGGTGCAACCCGAATCAGGTAAAGAGTTTGTCATTTATAGTGACGCACCCCTACTTGGGTTGGGTTGCGTATTGATGCAAGAAGGTTGAGTCGTGGCCTATGCGTCGAGACAATTGAAGCCACACGAGAGGAATTATCCGACCCATGATCTCGAACTAGCTGCCATCGTATTTGCTTTAAAAATATGGCGACATTATCTGTTTGGTGAGAAGTGCCATGTATTTTCGGACCACAAAAGTCTCAAATATTTGATGACTCAACGAGACTTGAATCTGCGACAAAGACGTTGGCTTGAGTTGTTGAAAGATTACGAGCTTGTCATTGATTACCACCCGGGAAAGGCTAACGTGGTTGCGGACGCCTTAAGCCGGAAGTCATTGTTTGCTTTACGAGCGATGAACGTGCATTTGTCTGTTCTACCAGACAATGTGTTAGTAGCTGAATTAAAAGCTAAACCATTATTGACTCACCAAATTCGTGAAGCTCAGAAAGTCGATGATGAATTGGTTGCAAAACGGGCTAAGTGTTTTCCGAACGAGGGATCGGAGTTTCAAATTGATGATGATGATTGTTTGAGGTTCAGAAATCGTTTGTGTGTTCCAAGGAATTCGGAACTCATTTCGATGATTCTGAACGAAGCCCATTGTAGCCGAATGTCAATTCACCCGGGGAGTACGAAAATGTACAACGATTTTGTAACACCCCGAACCCGAAACCGACACCGGAGTCGAACACGAGGTGTTAACTGGCTTTAACCCCTTACAAAATTTATTTTCCAGACACTGCCCAATCTGTGTACTAGCCGCTTTAAAAATCATATCTTGAGTTTCGTAACTCGAAAATCAGTTTCGTAATTTTTCCCAGAAACTAGACTCATGTGCCCATCTATGTATTTTTTCTAGAATTTTTGGTTGGGCCAATTAGTACAGTTTATTAGTCAAAGTCCCCCAAGTTGCAGGGGTCGACTACACTGACCTTTTCCCATTACGACTGGGATATCTCCCTGCACGGGCTTCAATACTGTTGCCGTTTGTTTCTATGAAAACTAGACTCAGAGAGTAATCTGCACATATATGGTACGACCCCTAATTATCTCTGGTTAATTTATAATGAATTTCCAAAGTTGGAGCAGGGAATCCAGAAACCGTTCTGGCCCTGTCCCACTAAAATCTGATTATCTCTTAATATACTGCCCATATGATCTTTTCGTTACTTCCTCATGAAAGCAGACTCATCGAGCTTCGATTACATAATTTATTCATCAATTAATTCCACTCCCACTATTTTTAGTGATTTTTCAATCTCATGACACTGCTGCTGCCAGCATCTGTTACGAAAGTAACTAGGTCCATTTCATGCCTACCCTTGATCCAATTCAATCGAACATTCGTGCCATTTTCGCATGGCTTAAAGTTTACATGCCATAATTCAAACACAACGTACTAGCTTATACATGCCAAAATGATCTTCTAAACACACTAAGAAGAAAGTACCAAAACTTGATATCCGGTGTGATGACTTCAACGACGGCCCGACCCCGCAAAAATAGATGAGTCCAAGCAACCTATAGTGGGTGACAAGGAAACATCGAGTGAGTTTATAACTCAGTAAGTCATAAGCAATGCACTACCATCTATCAACAACATTATCACAAGAGGAAACAAAATGGAGCGAGACAATTTACTCCATCCATACCGAACCATACCATAGTTCCTCCAACTTATCAATTCAATTTCATATCAATTCATGCATTCACATTCTATATACTCATCAATAGGACATTGAAGAAATTTCATAAATCGATTTATTTTCGTTACAACCAAACGACTATACGGCCTTTCACCCATCCTACGATAAATTTTATGTACGTGACTTCAAGTATATTTGTCACATAGGTTCGAACTTACCGAGCTCAACACCAAGTATAAGCATAGCACCTATTAGCCACGTACTCGAGACACTTACCCGATCCGCTGTCCGCGATCGACTCAATAATGTCGCACACATAGTGTCCATAATGATTCACGAATATTTATTGAGCCCGCACACTCAGTGCTATATAATCAACTCGCACACTTAGTGCTACGTAATCAAATCGCACACTTAGTGCCACATAGTCCATCTCGCACACTTAGTGCCGCATGGTCAATTCGCACACTTAGTGCATCATATTCATTTCGCACACTTAGTGCAACATAGTCAAATCGCACACTTAGTGCTGTACAATTTAATCCCGCGCACTTAGCGCCAATCTCATGGTCATAAATGGTTATCCCGCACGTTTAGTGCCGAGATCAACAACTCATTACATCTTACCTCTTCTCTTTCATTCAACAATTTCATCATCACATACGTACATGCATATATATATGTATATTTATTCATTCCAATCAGCATCAATACATACACATTATGACCATTTGAAATACTACCCACTACATGCTTAATGACTTACCTCGTGTTGGGTAA
Source organism: Gossypium hirsutum (assembly GCF_007990345.1). Lineage (NCBI taxonomy): Eukaryota > Viridiplantae > Streptophyta > Magnoliopsida > Malvales > Malvaceae > Gossypium > Gossypium hirsutum. The sequence continues at coordinate 58,304,325 of NC_053427.1, forward strand.
GACGGTTCCAACTCGGCTACTCGATAACCTTTTCTTTGCCTTTGCTCGATTCACCTCCTTTAGCTCCTTGAGCTATATCAATAACTTAACTAGTTTAACCACCTTGCTAAATATTTACAATCCAATCTCACATGTATATGTATGTTAGTATATTCGGCTAATAATCTCATGCAACTACCAAAGCCGAATCAACTAAATATACTTATGTATATACACATATATCATCATCGAAATCACCTAAGCTTAGACATCGATTTTTAATTTCAAGTAAGTTGCCGAATGCAACCTTACTAAATTCTCATGGATTCAATATACCATTACCATGAAATCAACAACCAAATTCATAGACAATTTAGGAAAATCACATTACAAATCTCATATTCAAGCAAAGACCATGGCCGAAATGCACATATGACCTCATAACAAAAATATTGAACCTTTGGTTGCCCAATTAGCTTAACATCCATCAAATTTTAAATCAAGAAACTCACCTCATCTATAATCAACCCTCAATGCCTAAAGCATCAAAACAACATCAAAGAAATACAACCATCCATGGCCGAATGTCATAGCCGAATTGTTTTAACCATGAGTAACATAACAAGCATAGATCGTGTTTATGGATATACCGTGGCCGATTCAAGCTAATCACCTCCAAAATCATCAACCATTTTCGTTGCATATAACATATATAAACATGAATAAGTTTCATATAATCTCTTAACACATTAATTTCTTTCATCAACAACCTTTTGTTTTCTTGATCCATCAAAACTTAAAGGTAAGAAAGAATCAAGTTCTTCTCACACATACCATAACCGAAAGCTCCATCCAACACTCTAAATTCGAAATTTTAGTATGGCTAGGTAAGAAAAACGTGATGATTAACCCAAACAACTATTATCTCCAAAGAAAATTTAACAAAATTTACTAACCTCCTCTTCATTCAAAAGGCCGAATGCCTTTGCTTCACCTTCTTCTCTTCTTTTCTTTCTTTAGGTTCGGCTATGGTGGTAAGGAAAAGGATGAACACTCCTCCTTCCTCC